>NW_017617745.1:1060000-1280000 GCF_001879475.1 Ipomoea nil | reverse complement strand
AATTACCATAATAAATAATAGATAATTACACTAATATTGTGCAATTATACATTTATATCATGTTTAATTGTAATTCTACTAATATTCATGTAATTATTAGCTTAATTAAAGTAGTAGTTATTAGATTTTATATAGTAATAATTTGGACAGGAAATCGTAAAAGTATGATTTTATATTTAATAGTAGTAGATAGATATTGATAGATTTATAATTAAAATAATTACATTTAGAAATCTAAAAATTAGCATTTAAGTTTTGTATGATTAATATAGTGCATAAGTATATGTTATGTTGTATGTATTTTTTTAAAAAAAATCTAAATATTGATGAACACATATTTTGTTAATTATATATATTTTTTAATTATATTTCTTATTTTATTAATTACAAATAAGGAAACTGCATGTACAAATGAAAAAAAAAAAATAAGTATTAAGTTTGTATGGATTAATATAGTTCGTAATATATTGAGCATAAATCCTTAAAATTGTGAATCGTTACCATTATTTATAGTACAATTCATTCTATAATATAATTTTAGTTATTTTATGATATTTTGAGCATAAATCATTATTTTATTATTAATATAAATCATTACAACTATAAATTATTATCATTATTTTAAGCTTAAAGTGCGGTAAAAGACAACACACAAACGACAATGAATAAATAAAACTATTTTAAAAAACGCACAAAGGCAACTTTGAAGTGTTGTGTATTCAAAGTGCGGTAAAAGACAACACACAAATGATAAGGCGTCACATTTTCTGTCGCCAATGTGTCAACATATTGGCGACGGAATTGCTTCTGTCATCACATTCTGTAGCGGAAATAAACTTTACTTAAAAAATTAAATATTTTAGTGACAGAAAGAATGATCATCGTAAGTTCCATCGCCAACCTCAAACGTCAAATCTATCATTGCGCCAAACATCGCAATAGAATTAAATTCTGTTGTTGATTCCGTCGCCATAGCGTGAAGACATATAGGGCGTCGCATTTTCTGTTGCCAACGTGTCAACATATTGGCGACGGAATTGATTCGGTGGTCCAATTTTGTAGTAAAAATAAACTTTACTTCAAAATTTATATATTTTCGCGACGGAAAAATTCTCGCCGCAAATTCCGTCGTCAACCTCTGTCGCCAACCCCTTGGTGCAAAGATTACATGGGAATGTTTTTCACTTTGCGCCAAATATCGCAACGGAATTTATTCTCGTCGCCGATTCTGTAGCAAAATCGCGACGGAACCATCGACCGTTGCCTTTTCCGTCGCTATTGTGGTGACAGAACTTAATTCTGTCGCAAAATCCGTCACCAAAATGTGGGCGCCAAAATTTCCTATGTTTTTTTCTACTTTGCGCCAAAAATCGCTATGGAATTGCATTCCGTCACCATTTCCGACGCAAAATCCGCGACGGAACACGTTCCGTCGCCAAAACCGTCACGATTAACAACAGATTACGTTCTGTCGCAATGTTTTTGTCGCGATTCATGATTTTTCTTGTAGTGAATCATATTATAAAATAATAATAACAGTAATACTAACAATCAATATTTAGCTTACCCCCTCCCAAATGCTCTGTCGGGCCGGTGTGTGGGGGGCCCTTAGGGTTGGGGTTTAACCTTTTGGAAGAATATTAAGCTTACCCATAAAAATTTCTTGTTTGGAGCAAGTAGTTCCAATTCCCTTTTTAGAGGGACACGGGCTCAAGGGTTTATTGATGGGAGTAACCCATGCCCACCGGCCTTCCTGTCGGTTGTCGTCGATAGCGAACCACAACCAAACCGGGCCCATGTCGTGTGGTATCGCCACGACAAAGCATTGATGTCAATGCTGATTTCATCACTCTTCGAAGAAGTCATGCACCTCGCTGTTAGACGTTGTACATCACGGGAGGTTTGGTTGTCCATAGAGCAGTCCCTAGCTTCTTCGTCTTGTGCCCGGTCACTTAATTTCCTCAGTTAGCTTCAATCTCTCAGGCAGGGTGAATCCTCTATTGTTGATTATATTGGTCGCGCACGTGTTGTTACAGAAGACCTAGCCTTGGCCGGTCGACCGGTTGGTTTGGACGGGATGAACTTGTATGTGTTTCGTGCAGGGGCGGAGTCAGCATTTGTTAGTATGGGGGCCAATCACAATTTGAGAGAATAATAAAACATATTAATATTTATTTAACATATTTCAAAATACATCATTATATTACAAATATACGTACTAAAATTTGAAACGTCTTCCAGAATTCAATGACTCAATACTTGTAAATGAATTTACTTGAGATGTTGAATTTTCAGAATTCTTTCTTTTAAAGAAGATATCAATTCTTTTTGACTTTTTCATTTCAACTCAAACTTCCGATGTTCATAGTGTTAATTTTTTATTTTTATTTTATTTTTATTTTATTTTTTTTTTGTTGACAAATCAATTGAATTAACTAAAACTGAAAAGGAAAAAAAAAAAAGAATAAATAGACAAAGATTAAAGTAGTAGAAATTCAAAAATTTTGATACCAAAATGACAATTTATTATTATAATAAACACAATTGTAATGTATTTCAATTACAAATTAAAAAAGATAAAGATTAAAGTAGTAGAAATTTAAAGATTTTGATAGCAAAATGACAATTTATCTAAAAACATAGTAAGTTCCAATCTAGGTTATACCCCTGATTTTTGTCCCTTTTTTCTGTTAAATTTTTGTATACTTTATGCTATAAAAGTTGTACTACATAATTTTTTGGACAAAAATATCTCCGCTGTTATAACTTCTGTTATCTTTCCACACTATTATTACTATGTACATGCATACACAATATTTTTTTCTTACATCCTTCAATGGTAAGTTTTAATTCATTTAGGTTTTAATTAAAATGTTACCATAGTTATATATAGTAATTTATCATTCTATAATTTTTTCCTCAAAAATATTAATATGAATTATACAATTCTAAAAACATAATATGTGTCAATACAAGTTATTTCCTTGGTTTTTGTCCCTTTTTTATATGTTAATAAATATATACATTTTGCTTTAATTGTTGTACATTTCATTTGTATTGGACAAAATCACCCTTACACCGTTAGTATTTCTACCAATCTTACCATACACCTACATCTATCATATATTTTTCCTATTCTTAATTATCATTTTATTAAAATTATCATATAACAATTAATTTAATTATAAATTATATTTTAATTAAATATTTATATGAATGTTAAATTATATATATATATATATATATATATATATATATATATATATATATATATAATATGTATGTATATTATTTGTGTATACATATCAATATATATATCATATTTGTGGGTGTTAGCTTAGTATTATTTGTAAATTATTATTATATAATTTTTTTGATCACTATATTATTCAAATATATGATAATTTAAAAGTATCATCACTTTATGGAATTACGAAACATAATTTTAACTAATTTTTAAAATTTTATTACTTAAAAATATTTTAATATTGGGCATAGGTTTTATATATATATATATACTATTATTTTATAAAAATAATATAACTAAAATTTTAATATTTAATTTTAATATTAGGCATATATTTTTTTGCGCATCGCGCATATAAAATACTAGTTATTATAATAAACACAATTGCAATGTATTTCATTTGCAAATTAAAAACGACAGATTAAAGTAGCAGAAATTTAAAGATTTTCGTAGCAAAATGACAATTTATTATTATAATAAACACAATTGCAATATATTTCATTTGCAAATTAATTAAAAAATTAACTAGATAGCAAATTAGCAATCCACTAAGTTACCCTAGAAGCTTGCTTGGAGGGGGGCAAAACAACAAATATTTAGTGAGGGGGGCCAAAAAAATAACTACAAAACTAATAAAAAAATTAGTTGGGGGTTTGGGCAAGGCCCCCTGCACCTTACATGTGGCTCCGCCACTGGTTTCGTGGGTTACGGTCAGCGTATCAAAACCTTACTGCATCGCTCTCGGTTCGCGGCCAGCCCGGTCACTCTTAAAGTTCTCAACGAAACCACATATGTGGTTTTTGAGAGGTTTTTAAATAAATATAATGGGAAGTTGAGTTTTTTGAAATTTTGTTTGTGCACGAGAAAAAAAAAAGGAAAAACGACGACCGTTTTCAATGCACAGAAAACACACACTCGCTGGGGCAATTCGATTAGAGAGAATGTTTAATCATTAACCAAAGAATAGGAATACAGAGTTATCTAAATAACTATTCTCTAACAGTTTCTGACTAATAGACTAAACACATTGTACACCACATATAATACAACTATATAATAAAGCAATAATAATAACAATATTAATAATACTAACACACCCCCTCAAGCACAAGGTGTGGTAGACACAACATTGAGCTTGTCACGTAGAGCCGCAAACCTCGGTGTAGACAGTGGCTTGGTGAAGATGTCAGCCAGCTGATCAGTAGTCGAGACATAATTAACAACGAACTCTCCCGAAGCAACCTTGTCACGTACAAAATGGTAGTCAATTTCCACATGCTTGGTCCTAGCGTGAAAAACGGGATTAGCCCAGAGGTAGGTGGCCCCAAGATTATCACACCATAACGTTGCTGGACCCCCAGAGTACAACCCAAGTTCTCGCAATAAAGAGACGACCCATGTGACTTCGGCGGAGACGTCAGCCAGAGCCTTGTACTCTGCTTCAGTGGAGGATCGGGCTACGGTACGTTGCTTCTTCGACAGCCAAGAGATCAGATTGGTTCCCAGAAAAACTGCGAAACCACTTGTGCTTTTCCGATCTATAGGACAGCCAGCCCAATCAGAGTCCGAGAAAGCATGAATACCAGAGGAGGAAGACGGAGTGAGCTGCAAGCCATAATCCTGAGTTCCCTTAATATAGCGTAGAACCCGCTTCACTAAGCCCCAATGCTCGGTTGTGGGTGAATGCATATGCTGACAGAGACGATTTACCGAAAAAGTAAGATCAGGTCTTGTGATAGTCAAGTACTGCAATGCCCCTACAATATGATGATACTGCGTGGGATTATCAAACAGTTCATCAGACGGTGTTACTAACTTTGTGACAGACGCAGGCGTGGAAAGCGGTTTGCAATCAACCATACCGGACCGCCCTAGGAGATCTGTCATATACCGACGTTGTGAGAGTACCACATTATTCCCAGGTGAAATCATTTCAATACCCAAGAAGAAACTCGGTGTGCCGAGATCACGAATTTTAAAAGCTGTAGCAAGCTGACGTAACAAAGTGTCTACTAGTTTGGAGTCATTGCCCATCATTATTATATCATCTACATAGACCAAAAGAAACACCCGGGATGCCCCTGCTGAATAGTAAAAAAGTGAAACATCGGTCTTGGATGATATAAAACCCGCAGATAACAAGAAATCGTGCAACCGTTTAAACCATGCCCTTGGAGCCTGTTTCAAACCATATAAGGACCGTTGCAGATGACACACATGTCCTGGCACAGTTGGGTCTTCATACCCCGGAGGTTGTTTCATATACACAGTTTCTTCTAAATGCCCATTCAGGAAGGCATTATGGACATCTAGCTGGCGTAGAGTCCACTGATGAGACACCGCTAATGAAAATAGTAAGCGAAATGTGGTTGGCTTAACCACCGGACTGTATGTGTCAAAGAAATCCTCACCGGCTACCTGGTTGAACCCTTTGGCTACTAGACGAGCTTTATAACGCTCAATGGACCCGGAGGCTGTACGTTTAGTCCGAAACACCCACTTGCAGCCGATGATATTCATGTAAGGTTGTGGAGGGACCAAACGGCATGTGTTATTATGCAGGAGCGCATTAAACTCCTGGTCCATAGCCTCACGCTAATGAGCATGACCCATCGCCTGAGAATAGCAAGTTGGGTCAGCAATGGCATTTAACGCATGAAACGGCTCATCTGTGCCTTTTGTCATGTGCCGTAGCCGCATGACATGGTCCCGACTCTGAGGTTGAGTACGGGCCTTACGTGTCCTGGCTGGAGCGGTGTGAGTGATAGCCAGCTATGGGGGCTCACGAGCAAGGGGCACCGGCTCACTACTGCGGTGATCCGAAATAGTAGGAGTAGCCACTATAGTTGTGGCAGAGGGTTGAGCCACGGGTATAACAGCCCATGGTAGTGCCGGTGGTGTAGACACTTGCTGTGAACACCCTGTAGCAAAGGGAAAGACAGATTCGTCAAAACGAACATGACGACAGATGCATACCTTTCCACTAGTCAAGTCTACGCATCGATATCCCTTAAATGAAATCGGGTAACCTAGGAAGACACAGGGAGTAGTCCTGTACTCAATCTTATGCCGATTGTAAGGGCGTAGATGTGGGTAACAGCGACACCCGAAGACTCTAAGGAAAGTGTATGGGTGGTTGACTTTGAATAACTTTGTGTATGGGCTTTCAAATTTTAGTGCAGAGGAGGGTAAGTAATTAATTAGACAGGTGGCTGTTTCAAACGCATAGTCCCAATATTCATGAGGTACTTTGCCTCCGGCGAGTAGAGCAAGGCCTGTTTCGACAACATGTCTATTACGCCGCTCTACTCTCCCGTTCTGTTCATGTGTATAGGCGCAAGATTGACGATGATTAATACCGAGACTTTGGAAAATGGTGTGTAACTTGCGATACTCACCCCCTCGATCGGACTGAATGGACTTGATAGAGCGCGAAAATTGGGGCTCTACCAATACACGAAACACGTCAAACACTTTATATAAATCAGATTTTACCCGAAGGGGATAAAACCAGCAGAATCCCGAATAATCGTCTACAAATAAACAGAAATAACGATAACCACTAACTGATACTACGGGAGAAGGTCCCCAAATATCAGTAAAAACTAAGGCTAATATATTTTGACTAGTACGTGGTACGCTATCTAATTTGAAATGAGACGATTTTCCAAGATGTCACGAAATACACGACTCGACTGGCTCATTTTTATTTGGCGAAACCGGACAGTTTTGTAAGACTTTATTTAAAGCTTGCTTGTGCGGGTAACCAAGCCTTTGATGCCATATGGTGGGAGTGGCCCGGGAACTGACGAACGCAAAACTGGAACGAGACACCGGAAGCTTGTATAACCCGCCCAACGTGGAACCCCTAAGCAGAACCGCCCGGGTTGTGGAATCCTTCACAATGAAACAGTTATTGTGAAATTCAAAGAAAACATTGTTATCAACAGTGAATTTATGAATAGATAACAATGGGACAGAAAGATTAGGAATATGTAATATGTCATTTAAACGTAAACATTTGGACTCGGATGGGATTGATGCTTGACCGACTTGCAAAATTTTCAAACCTGCGCCATTGCCCACTCGCAACACATCTGAACCTGTATACTCGCCGGACTGCCCCATCATTTCGGCAACCGGAGTTGCGTGAGCCGTTGCACCGGTATCGGGATACCAAGTATCCGCCGGACTGGATTGCGGATTGGTCGGGGCGTCACCGGAGACGGCCACATGCGCCTGGGCCGGCGGCTGCGTGGTGTACCGCTTGTAGCAGTAGATCGCCGAGTGGCTGTGCGACCGGCAGATTTGGCAGCGAGGTCCACCACGACCACCACGGCCTCCACGTTGCTGCTGTCCGCTGCGATTTCCGCGACCGCCACCTCCACCCCGGTGCTGGTTCGACGTCTGCCTGCCACCACCGCCGTGTGAACCTCTGCCAGTTTCGGCATACAAAGTTGTGGGAGACGCCGCGCCATCCGCCATTGGGTAGTCATCTACGAGGATGAACTCGTGGGCTTGGAGGAAGTCGGACAGGTTGGAGAGAGTGACCTGTGTGCCGGACGCTGTGAGGCTGGTGGCCAGCGATTTTAGCTCCGGTCGGAGCCCACGGATGACGTACAGCGTCTGCTCCATAAGCGACAACGGTCGGCCGGCCTGGATGAGAGACTCGACGAGCATGCCGGCTCGCGCAAGGTAATCAGCAATTGTAGAGTTCCCTTGCCGGAGATGCTGGAACTGCCCGAGAAGATTGATGCACCGTGCTTCGCTGGTGGAGCCGAGCGCAGAGGAGACGGAAGCCCAGATGTCGGCGGAGGTGTTCCGTCCGAGAGCGAGGTGCAGCACCTCGTCCGACATCGCAGAGATGAGCAAGGAGACGATTGTTTGATCCTGCTTCACCCAAACATGAAACGCCGGGTTCGGGACCACGGCAGCCGGCGTCGCCGAACTGATGGCTGATGACTGATCGGCCGCGATCATCTCCGGCGGGCAGGGATGGCTTCCATCGACGAAGCCGGTGAGCTCTTGGCCTCATAGGAATGGGAGAAGCTGCATCCGCCAAAATAAAAAATTTTTGGACGTCAACTTCATGGTGACGTAGTTATGTGCTTCGGCCAGAACATTACCGGCGGCCGGCGACGGTGTGCCGGCGGCGGAGTGGGTGTGTTCCGACGATTTGGTAGACATCACGGTAGGGGGGGAAATTTCACGGTGGAGGTTAGGAAGAGTTGAATCTTTCTGATAACCTGACTTCTGATACTAGATTAGAGAGAATGTTTGATCATTAACCAAAGAATAGGAATACAGAGTTATTTAAATAACTATTCTCTAACAGTTCCTGACTAATAGACTAAACACACTGTACATCACATATAATACAACTATATAATAAAGCAATAATATTAACAATATTAATAATACTAACAAATTCGAAGTGGCCAACTCTGAATTGACCATTTTAGTAGTCGTTGCTAGCAACGGCCATTTTTCCGGTTGTTGACAATGGCAACGACCAAAGTTTTAAAATTAAATAATAATTATAAATTTATAATATGTGTTCTATAATAAATACATTTATCTTAAAAATTTTAATCACTTTCTATCTTACTCTAAATTTATTCCTATTATTCTCTCAATTTATTCCTATTACATCTCAAAGTAAATTATTTTTCACAATAGAAAGGCAATTCAAGCCATCAAAATTCTACAAATCCAAACACAGAATATCATCTCAATTTTTAATCTTTCACAACTATCTTCACAAGATTATGGTTATACACAAAATTTCTCATTTATCCCACAAGTAAAAAAAAAAATCACAAATTTCACAAAATTTTCAATTTCCGTAAATTACACTTATTTTTCAAAATTCTCACTTGCATAATCTTCACAACTTCCAATCAACATCAAAAGTGCCTAATTTTCAGATAACATGCAATTTTCTCAAATTTTGCATTTTTTTTTACACAAGGGAAAAATAATGTAACAATAATTCAGCAATCATCCAACTCAAAAAGTAGTTATTGAAAAGTTTTGAGTATGGCACATGTTATTGGCACACACTCATTTAACAATCTCACAAGATACGAGAGTGTAGGTGTAGAATATATATATATATATATATATATATATATATATATATATATATATATATATATATATATCATTAAAATATTTGGAGAATAGCAACTAAGCCATTGAACTCTAATAAGCTCCAAATTCATACATGAACTCGGAAAAAAGTGTAATTAACATTTTTAGCAGGTTAACAACAAGTTTGTGCTTATTAGGATGCCATGTGCAATTTTTATTATTTTATATTTTTTATATTATTATTATCTTACTAAAAAATTTGACCTTAAAAAAAAAAAGCATTTGACACTCAACTATAGCTTCTCTATATGCATGTAATTTGTTAAACTAAAGTTTTCTTTGATCGAAGTTTATACATTGTAATATGTATGTATTTTTGCAAAATTTTTTTAGTGTATAAACTTCGATCAAGGTAAACTCGTTTAAGAAATTACACATATATAATATTTTTTTCTAATTAAAAAATATCACAAACAACCGTGAAAGAGAGAAAAAGCGCAAAATAGAGAAGCTATAGTTGAGCGTCAAATTAAATGCTTAATTTTTTATTTTTTATTTTGGTCAAATTCTTAGTAGAATAATAATAATAACAACAACAACAACAACAACAACAACAACAACAACAACAACAACAACAACAACAACAACAATAATAATAATAATAATAATAATAATAATAATAATAATAATAATAATAATAATAAAGACACATGGCATTCCAATCAGCATAACTTGGTGTTAACCTGTTAAAAATTTTAATTGCACTTTTTTTTTTTTCGGGATCATGGGTGAATTTGGAGTTTATTCGAGTTCGGTGGCTTAATTGCTATCCCACATAGCATCCCGGAAAGACGACGTCAAAGTCGACGCGTCAAGTCCCCAACTCAACGCGTCGAATAATTCCATTAAGGCCCTGGGCACCGAGACTCGATGCGTCGAGAAGTCGGCTTAGCAGATTCATTATTTTGCCCGGAAAACTCCCGTTTCATCCCCACTGGACTACCGATATAAAAAAAAAACCCATCTTTGTTCAACCCTAGGGCATTATGCTGTGTTTTGGAGACAAGAAAGAAGAGAATCAAGAGCTATAAGTTGTCTCGAGAAGAAAGAAGAAAAACTAGGGAGATTTGTAAGAATCACTTGGTTTATTCTTTTACTCTCTTTGATTAATTGTAAACTCTTTATTATTGCAATAAATTCTTTATTAGCCATGTGTGACTAAGTTTTTTTTTTAGAGATTCTTAATTGGGTAAAAAGTGTTTATGAACCTATATGCCTAGTTCTCATATTCTTAATGTATTGATATTTGGGTTTCATATTTGTGTTGCAATTGTGATTTCATATTATTGATGTTAGTAGTTAGTGGCCATGATTACTTGTTTCATAGCTATATTTATGTCTTAACGGGAGTTAGGGTATATTTGAGAGCACCAACAATTGCACTTAACTGTTGCACCTCGGGAGATGTCATATATGTTAGTGAATTAATTCTTAGTTATTGCACATTGGGAGATTGTAGTAATTAAGAGTTTATTTTGAATGCTTGTGCTTTTATTGTTGGGTGTTTATATCACGAGAGTGAATATTCACTTAGGTTAGAGATTACACGAGTAACTCTTTCCCTTGTTTGCATTCTCACACTTGTTTAAACCCAGATTTAATATTGTTCTTAAGATTGGCAATAGAAGATTAAATACTTGAATCTCAGGAATCCCATTCTCTCTCTATTGTTTTCACAAACCTGCTACTTTGCTTTTAAATTTTTTTTTTTTTGAAAAAAAAACCGCCAATTAGGCATATATTAGAGATAAGCTGAAATAATGTCAGGTGAGATATTCTCCCAGTACATAAGTGTAGTCTGACTAAACGCTATAGAAGCTAATGAATGAGCTAGTAAATTATTCGATCTAGGAAAAAATTTAACTAAGCAGTAATCGAAATAAGACATATGAGATCTGCAACTATCAATGGCATAGCCAACGTACGAACGAACAGGGCCCGTAGCAGATGATAAATATTGGTGTAGAGTCTGGCAGTCCGTGTATAGCACAAAAGACTATTCCTCCCGATTCCTCATCCAGGACAAGGCTTCCTTACAAGCAAAAGCTTCTGCCATCAATGGGGAAAAGCAGTTCGGGAGTTCGGCATTAAAGGCCGCAAGAAACGTTCCTGTCTCGTCCAGAAGAACAGCACCCACCGAGGCCTTGTTCGTTGTAGGGAGATAGCCTGCATCGACATAGCATGATCGTGGTGGCACAGGAGGGTACAACGCTCCGGTCATCTGGTGCACATGTGTGGCATTCCGCTCGGAAGGGTTCCGGTTTTGGCAGCCGACGTGGTGGACTTGCTTTCCATATGTGATACAAAATCGAAGCTGTGAACATGATATCATTAGTGTCCAAAATATTTATTACCCCATCAAACCCAAGAGTAAAAAACATTTGTCATAATATTGGGGATTGGAAGATGGGACTCATTCCACGTGGCCTTTGCAAAATCACATGACATCAAAGAATGCATAACATCTTCATGAGTGGTGCCACACATAGCACATGTAGGCTCAATCTCTACTCTCTTTATAATCAAATTCTTTGTAGTGGGGAGAATATCATTCAAGGCTCTCCATAAAAAAGTTTTCCACTTCGCGGGAATTTTAAGTTTCCATAGTGCAAGCCATTTATTAAAATTGTTTCCATTATCAACATAATTTCCAACAACGAGCTTGAACCACTTTTCACTAAATAATAACCTTTTGGATCCCCATGCCAATACCAACTATCCTCATAATTTGGAGAAATAGGTATCTTTAGGATTCGGGGTATATCAATGGGATAAAAAATATCAGATAGAATCGGTTGATCCCATGTTCCGGTGTCCTGGTCAATTAAACCCACCACTTTAGCTCCAGCCAACTGGGGAGGCTTTTCAGTTTGTATCATTGGATCATGACCATCCTGGAGCCATGGGTGATCCCAGGTTAATGTAGTTTCTCCATTCCCAATTATTCGTCTAACACCACTACAAATTAAATCCTTAGCCGCCATAATACTTCTCCAGCAATAGCTAGGATTATTTCCCAAACATGTCTCTGAAAAGGAGTGTTTAGGGTAGTACCTGGCTTTGTAAACACGGGATACCAGCGAATCAGCCTTAGTTAGCAACCGCCATTTCCCAACGTTGCTAAATTAAAAGCTCGTAGATATTTGAAACCCAGGCCACCATATTTTTTAGGAATGCATAATCTATCTCACGCTCTCCAGTGAATACCATTTTCAGTTCCAGTACCCCACCAATAACGATTCATAGTCCTCTCAATAGCTGTACACACAGACTTAGGCAACAAAAATACACTCATTGAATAGGTGGACATAGATTGAGCCAGTTGCAGTACCCCACAAATAACGATTCATAGTCGTCTCAATAGCTGTACACACAGACTTAGGCAACAAAAATACACTCATTGAATAGGTGGACATAGATTGAGCCACACTTTTCAATAATACTTCCTTTCCAGCCTGTGATAATAATTTCTTATTCCAGGACCCAATTCTTTGTTTGATTTTATCATCTATATAGGAAAAAGCTGCTTCCTTATTTCTTCCAATAAAATAGGGGAGTCCCAAATATTTTCCAAAGTTAGGAGCTTGTACCACCCCCAGAATTTGCGCTACCACCTCCCTATCTGCCACACAAGTATTCTTACTATAACATATGCTGGATTTGTGATAGTTTACCACTTGGCCTGCTAATTTCTCATACACAGATAAACAGTTTTTAACTGCCCCGGCTTCATTTGCATTTGCCTTAAAAAATAATAAACTATCATCAGCAAAAAATAAATGAGAGATGGGGGGAGCACCTCTCGCCACTATACAACTATGGATAGAACCATTATCTTGTGCCTGCTGTAATAATACTGAGAGCCCTTCTGCACACATAATAAAAAGATAAGGAGACAGGGGATCCCCTTACCTTAAACCTCTGGTAGGCATGAGTTGAGCACTGCGCGTCCCATTAACAAAAAAGATGTAGGACACCGAAGTAACACACAACATAATCAGCTCCACCCACCTACTATCAAATCCAAGGGCTAGCATCATACCTCGGAGAAAAGACCACTCAATGTGGTCATAGGCCTTGTCCATATCCAATTTCAGAGCCCCCCCAACCACCAGCCCCACAGTGTTTCCTGTTAAGTAATGACCCACCTCATCTGCTAGTAGAATATTATCAGTGATAAGTCTATCAGGTATAAAGGCACTCTAAGAGGCTGAGATTACTTCATCCATTAGTGGCTTCATTCTATTCGCAATATACCACATTGCTTAGGGCTATAGGTCGTAAATCAGATACAAACTCAGGGGTTTCTTTCTTGGGGATCAATACCACATCTGTTCTATTTAAATCAGATGGGAGGGAATGAGAATTCAAGCAATTTACCACAAAACTTGAAAAATCACCCCCAACCACATCCCAAAAATGCTGATAAAAGCCCGGATTCATTCAATGCGGGCCTGGTGCCTTATCAGGAAACATTGAAAATAGTGCAATCCTAACTTCCTCTTTCTCAAATGGGCAGAGAAGCGATTCATTGTGAGCCCGTGTAACCTGTGGAGAAACGGCCCCAAATAAATCATTGTCACCTTCAGGGTGACTAGGTGCAGAAAATTCCATTAAAGTATTGCAATATTACTTGTGTCATGGCCTCCCCTTCCACCTAATCCCCAGCATCATTCATAAGTGTAATAAGAGTATTTTTCTTTTTCTTTTTTTTTTTTCGGTGAGAGGCATACCTGTGATAAAATTTCGTATTAGCATCAACATCCTTGAGCCAGTGCTGCTTGGCCCTCTGCCTCCAGTAAGCATCTTCCTGAGCCTCAAGTCGGCTCAGCTGTTCCTCTAGGCGTTGGTACTCAAGGAGTGAGGTCGGGTCTGTACACCCTTTCAAACGCTCCTACTCTCTTTTTAGGCTCATAATTCGCTTACAAAACTTATGAAAATGATCACCACCCCATCGTGACAAACGGTGACCACAATGCTGAATGCAATCCTGAAAACCCTTATCCATTCCTTCTACCCACGACTCCTCCACCACCTGCCTACACCCCTCATCATACAGCCATGCTGACTCAAAACGGAAACCCCTCCCCCTTCCATTCCTTCCTCCAGAAGAGCCACAGATCCCCAGAAATAGTGCCGAGTGGTCAGATGCACGAGTTAGCAGATTAGTTACCCGTGCTCCTTCCACTATAGCGTTCCAATTTTCTGTAGTTAGGACCTTATCCAATCTTTCTTCAATCCAGGCCCCTTGTGCTCTTTCCCTTTTCCCACGTGTACTGATAACCCCCCATAGGCATTTGGAACAGCCCACATTCCTCAATAGCATCCCCAAAACCGCGAAGGAGACTATTTGGATGCGGATTACCCCCTCTTTTTTCATGCCGGAAAAAGGAGATCATTAAAATCCCCAATCATAACCCATGGCAAATCAGATTTTGATGCTAGCAACTTAATCAATTCCCACGACTCATTATGTCTATTACGCTCCGGGAAACCATAATAACAAGTCATCCGCCATCCTGGGAAGCCATCCATATTAACCAGAATATCAATGTGGTTCCTCGAGTAACTCAAGAGACTCGCAGTATTATTCTTCTTCCACAGCAAGGCCAGTCCACCACTCAAACCAACACGATCAACATAAAAAAAGACCATCGAAACCAAGCTTGAGACGAATACGTTCAGCATGTTCTCGTCCCACCTTGGTTTCCATAAGAAAAATAAAGTCGGGTTTCTTACGGGACGTAGGTCCATAATCTCGCGAACTGTCTGTGGATTATCCAAGCCACGATAGTTCCAACTTAGAGTACTCATTGGGTTGGGCGGGTCTGGGAACCAAAGCCCGCCATATGCAAGCTTTTTGAACCACCCTCAGACATCAAGACATCCTCATCACCACCAACCAGCCCCCTTTCGCTGCCACCCTCCCCTTCTCTCCGCCTTTTAGCGACCGCCACCACTGCCATGTCAGTATCGCGACGAGCAGCCGAGGCGGTTCCCACAACATCCACGTTCGGAAACAAAGCGGTACTGTCCTCTACCCCTCCTGCCCCTTCCGTTGGCAACAACCAACTTTCTCCTACTGCCCGAGGACCTCGCCGGTCGTCGGCACGCAACTTATTCGAGAAAGGGTAATTCTCGACTGGAATGGTTGCATCTCTAGCATGGGCACATAATTTATAAACATGGCCAATCATTCCGCAGTAGAAACAAAAATTATGCAGGCGTTTGTATTTAAACGTGACCCAACACGTAGACTTGTCACGCTTAACAAATTTCATCCGCCGTCTTATCGGTTTATCAACTGACAAAGAAACACGAATCCGGTGAAACGTTTTCCACAGGGCTCCAGCAAACCTATTATCTCCCTTAATAAAGATACTCAGAAAATTCCCAATCTGCTCTAGGATCTTATCCGACGTGTAACCCAATGGCAGATCATACACTTGAATCCACATGTCTACAGAGTCAAGAGCCACATTCGTTGGTAACGCACCATCCACCACCTCCCGACAAACTAGGGTTGCATTCTCAAACGCCCAGGGACCCTCTTCTAGCACCCGTACCATATCCGCTCTATGATAGAACACAAACAAGAATAATCGAGGCTGGATTTTGGACACACGCATCCCCCTCACCGGTTTCCAGACCGATGCTAGGGCTTGCCTCATATACTCTATCTTGATGAGTGTCTTGGTCAGGAAGCGACCAACAACTCGCCATGTCATCTTAGCACCACCCCCCTCCTCGCCAACATCATCAGCAACCGGCTGGAACGCCGTTTCTTCATCTTCAAGCACCATGTCCGCCCATCGCCGTGTAAGCGCAGGCATAGCATCAGGCGTTGTTGATTCAGCCATCTACTTTTCGGAGGAAACGAACACAGAACACGCACATCAACGTACGAGATAGCTGGTGTCGACCGGAGAGAAGTCATGAAAAACCGAAGAGAAAACCTTGGAGAAACCCTAGGAGAGAGATTATTTTTGTTATTCATTACTAGTACATATCCGATTGTTTACTTTGCTTTTAAATTAGTTTTACAATTAATCAACCACTCTCTTCGTTAGGATTAGCTTATCATGAATAGATTAGTAGCTAGTGTTTGATACGTCCACTTCCGTGTGGATCGATAACCCGTTACTCAGAGTAATTATTTGTTTGAGAATTATACTGCATTCATGATGCTATTAAGAACTCCCAAACTTGGATGGTGATACTTATTTCAAGGCTTCTGGAATGGTTGATCATGACAAAAATGATATGTTTTTTAAATATGTCACCACAAGATCACTGTAATTGGTTAATGTTCAACTTTTCCAAATGTTTGTTTAATGTGAGCATGCAAATGAATGGAGGGCTAAAATAGCTTTGGATACGTGGAGAGACACCCAACAAGGTAGGTGAAATTAATTTTGATAATTATATTACTCAACATTAGTTGTTTCATTAGTTCAAGAAACATTTTTATTGACTATATCATTTAATAAACTTGATTGATATTGTCTTTATGTGTAAAACACTCTTTTTTTTGTGACAATCAGTTTTTATTTTTATTTCTTTGCCGTGCATTATTTTATTTATGGTTTATAAAAATATTACACACACACACACACACACACACACACACACACACACACACACACACACACACACACACACACACACACACACACACACATATATATATATATATATATATATATATATATATATATATATATATATATATATATATATATATATTTATTATGGAGTATAAAAGTTTTTGCAAAAAAATATAAATAATATATTAATAGAAGTTAGAGAAAATTTCAATTTTGGTCATATGGCTATAGGGGCTTTGTTAATTTCAGCACCTGACTTTCAAAAGTGTCAATTTAGTACCTTAACTATGTAATTTTTATCAATTTTGGTCACTCCGGTCAAATTACTGGTTAAATTTCGTCGAAAAATTTTAACAGTTAAAATAATGAGGGTATTTTAGTAATTTCACATCTCTTCAATCATTTTCCCCGACTAAGCTTCTCCCGAGCGACAACCACTCCACCGCCGCCGCCCAAAATTCCATCTTTGAGCGCAGTTTCCAGATCCAAAACCTGCGCCACACCTTCCCTGATTCATACGCATTTTTTGCCCAAAACTCAGCCCCCAACAACCTTAAATACAGAAAAAAAAAAAAAAACAATCTTGCTCAAAACACAGTACATGAAGCATGTGGATAAAGAAGAGAGCTTACACTCTCTTTCGTTCATTGTTTTTGCTTTCTCGCCCATTGACAAATGCTAGTACCACAATCAAGATTCGACGTCAAGGGGACATATTTTTCTCCTTTATCGAGCTTTATCGGAACTCTTTTTCTCTTGTCAAAAGCGCAACAGTGTTCATTTTCGCCATCATTATCATGATAATAAAAAGGAAGGGGCCAAAGATGACACGGATTGCCAATAAAAAAGATGCATGAGTCAAACCGGAAGGTGTGCTGCTGCGATGGATTCGCCGAAAAAGATGAATTCGCCGGAGAAGAAGGAATAAATGTGAAATGACTAAAATACCCTCATTATTTTAATTCTTCAAATTTTTCGACGAAATTTGGCCTGCAATTTGACCGGAGTGACCAAAATTGATACAAATTGCATAGTCAAGGTACTAAATTGACACTTTTGAAAGTCAGGTGCTGAAATTAACCAAGCTCTTATAGTTATATCACCAAAATTTAAATTTTCTCTAAAAGTTATTAAATGTTTGTAAGTGTGTATTTAATTTAGAGTTTAATAATAACTTTTGTATATTTTTAATATAATTTCTTAAAAAGAATACAAATGTTTGTCTTTTATAGATTTGTATAGTACAAATAAGTTTATGGAAATGTAAAAGAATGTATGAAAGTCTACAAATTATATGAATTTCACCTAAAATTTAAGACTTTACTCTTAAATGAATATAGAAGCTTCAATTTCGTTTCATCACAATCCTTGTTTCTTCGCAATCCCTTACAACGAACAACAACCAACAACCAACCACCACCAACAATGATAATAATCGTACAAAAGCAACTTGCTTAAAATAATTTCATTAATCATTAATTATATATAACTAGTATTTTCACCCATGCGATGCACGGAATGGAATTATTGTGTAATATATTAAGAATATTTAAATCAATAAAGACCAAGACTATATGGTCTAATGATACCCGGGTTGGATTTCCATTTGGAAGGTTACGAGTTCGAGTCTCAGTAGAGGCGTTATTGGTTCTTTGTGTTTCAGTAGGTTGAGAAAGTATATGAACAGATACTACAATGTAATAGGGCCCAGTAACATTCAAAAAAAAAAAAATCGCGGAGGTCGTTTATCTTTCCTGACAATTCAAAATTTAATCCTAGATTATAGTTATTAATTATTACGATTTATTCTATGTTATAATTCTTACGTTAATATTCTTACTATTATTATTAACACTTAATTACTTTTAAATATTATTTTTACTACTTATTATTATTATTATTATTATTATTATTATTATTATTATTATTATTATTATTATTATTATGCCCTGCCGAACTTTTGACACATCAGAACTTTAACCCAGAATTATGGTACGAATGGGAAAGTAGAAATCAATATATTTGATTGGGAAGAGAGATTTTTTAGGAATTGGGCGGGAAGTTGAATTAAAATTCCAGGATTTTGTTATTATATATAGTATAGATATAGATGTACAAAGGGAATTGTATTACACTATTTTAAAATTTTAGAATAGAATTTTTACCCAGAATTATTGTACGAATGGGAAAGTAGAAATCAATATATTTAATTGGGAAGAGAGATTTTTTAGGAATTGGGCGGGAAGTTAAAATTCCAGGATTTTGTTATTATATATAGTATAGAAGTATAGATTCTACTCTTTCAACACTATCACCTATTGTAGTTTGAATAGAATTTGACCACCTTAGCTAAGTTTCTTGCACACTTAGATTGATAACCACGAGGTTTCAAGTTCGACTTTTGGTAAGAAGTGTTTATTGGTGCTATAAGACCGGCTTCAATTGCTTACATTTGAATAGTAGTTGCAAGATTTTTCATAAATAAAAGTATTACCATTTTGATATTGAATAAATCAAAATTTAATGTTGTCATTGGGTAAAGAAGTTCACACTTCATACTATATTAAAGAACTTGATAAACTAATTGAAGTTCAGTATAACTGTTTGATAAAGAAGTTTATGATATTTATTTTTGAATAAAAGAAGTTTATGATATTAAACACGCTAAATTGGTCGAATATTATACGGAATATTGTATAATGTACATTCAGTACACAAATAGTGTACATTTAGTATATTATAAATGTACATTTTGTTATGGTCCACGTAGCGTTGTGTGAACCATAATTTGCCCTCAACCAATAATCAAGTAGAATCTTATCAAGGCCAAGATAAATTCAAATGAGCACACGAAAACCTCTATTTTATTAGAGGGGCCTAACTTTAAGCCAATATAAATGTTTTGAAGTGATAAAAATGAAAAGTTGTCCTCTAATCAGAAATTGTGACAATAATATTGTGTCCACCAGACCTTCCCTCATCATCATCAGTAGATGGAACAATCATCACAAAGTCTTCACCAAATATTGAGCTAATCCAACATGAGAAATAGACAGCCTTGTTATCCTCTTTGAAGCAAATTTTGTCAATCCCTAAATCTTCCCAGCTCAGAGAATCAACTCCGCTGATTAAACCAGAAAATGACTTCTGAAAAACATCCTCTGTTAACCAACTCTCTACCTTTACATCTTCCGAGGAATCTTTCAAGAACATAGTGAACCTCGAAGACAACCTCTTGGAAGTCTTGTTTTCGGCCTCTTCTATGCATTTGGCAGCAAGGGTCTTGTGGATCTCTTTGTCGGAATTCGAGATCTTTGTGGGGAGTCTGAAGATTACAGTTTTGGTAGTAGCTGCAGGGTGATTATCATTAGTTGATGAGGAGTCCAGGGGAACATGAGTGGGTAAAGTACCAGGTTTTCTGAGGTTTGGGAAGTAAAACGTAGGGATTTTGTTGGGTTTATCAACTTGTGAGAGCATGGTGCAGTGAATTTTTGACCATTTATTGAGGAAACTTGTCATGCTAAATGGATCTGCCAGAAATAGGCTGCAACTTATCCCTATTGAGTATCCACCACAGTTGAAATTTGTCACCTGCAAAAGTTGTACAAACCCGGCCGGCTTGTCAAACATTTTACCTACCTATCAATTTTAACTATAAAATATAATTCTTATCTACTTTTAGTCTTAACATTAAATGATCATCATCCAATATGAGGGCATAAAAGTTATTTTCATTTTGATTCTGTTACAATGTAGTATCTGTTCATACATACTTTTTCAATCTATTGAAGCACAAAGATTCAAAGCCCCACACTAGGGTTCGAACCTGAGATCCCTCATTTTCATTTTTTCTTCCTCCCCTCCCCCCCCCCCCCCCCCCAAAGACCCCTATATCCCGGCTTGACAAAGCTTTTGGAGGATATAAATCAGGGCAACTCAATGGCCCGACAGAGAATTTCGAAGGATTGGCTCAGCAGACTTGACTAAATGCGAGTGTGCACAAGGAATCTGCCTACTTTGGGCATAATTTTCACAGTGTGGCTGCCAAGTTTCCAATATTGGTGTCTTCTCCCAAACATTACCTACCGAACTAGTGAATTAAGCCCGTGCTAGCTATTTTCATTTTACTAATTTACCAAATTTGAAGAAATGGAGAAAAACACATATAAACACTAGATCTACACTTCAATCCCTTATAACAACACTTCATTCTAACTCCTTTTCCGGCAGAGAAATATAAAATTAGAAAAATAACACACACACACACACACACACACACACACACACACACATATATATATATATATATATATATATATATATATATATATATATATATTAGTAAACGAATTAATTTTAATGAGATAAATGATAGGTGAGAGACTAATAATTAACCTGAATGTAAAACAATGGACAGTACTGAGGGGTTGATTCTTGAACATCCTCCCAAAACACAAGCTCAGATTCTGCAACTCTCTTGTGTTTGAGGCCAAGAAACTGAGCCAAGGAGATATTGATCTGAGCCTCCAACATTCTAACCCCACAATCATTTGAAACAATCTCCATATCCCCAGAACCACCATTATCTTCCCCTTTTCTCAGTCTGCCAGCAAGCACTGGGTTCTCAATAAGTGCCCTTCCAAGTGATTCCTTGATCCAACCTGCTACTATCCACCCTGAGTCATCGTCGGAGGCCTTGTTGTAGCACAGTATCATGTGGAACCGCCGCCGGAAGCTGCCGCCGGGGCCGTGGTTTTCTGGGACCGAAACACGGTGGGAGTGCCGAGGATCAGTTGGCTTCAGAGGCATTACTGTCTGCATTGCCTCAATCTGCAGTTTTGTTGCCCCATTTGCAATGCACTCACTCATCTTTCAAGACCAAAAGATTCAATTCAACCTGCAGGTTTAGTAGTTCTATGAGCAGGCTATTTATAGAGCGGAGGAAGTAAGTTAAAGCTCATTAATATTTTCATGAGCGGCATTAAAATGAAAAATTAATAATAATAAATCAAGTGGTTAGAGCATCGCCATTGATTTAAAAAATGATGGGTTCTTTTTTTTTTTTTTTTTTTTTTAGGCAAAGAAAAAATAATAAAGGAGAGAGGATTGAGTGGTTGTACAATATTTATTTATTTATTTATTTATTCTTGCTGGTGTGCGCACCATTGCCCAGCAGGCATGTGTCCGGATGGAGTGGTTATTGTTAAAAAAAAAAACAAAATTTATTTTCATCTCTCTTTCAAAAAAGCTACAAAAAATCCTCACTAGTATAAAAAAAGGACATAGGAGATTAATTTTCGCTACTGTTCTTAAAACAAGGTAGTGTATTCTTAAAAACAAAAAAATTACGGTGACAATTTCATAAATAATTGATCAAGAATTTATGTCTATTGTTAATTAAAACGTATCACGGTGATAATTCTGTAAATAATTGATCAAGAAAAATTCATGTCCGTTGTTATTTGAACGGACGCGGTTTGAAAAATAAATGCTTTTACTTTCCATGGCCATTCATTGTAAACGGTTGCAAAAAGTCCGTATTAAAATAATTTTGAAAAGGGAAAACTTTCCACGATTGTTTCGACTTGAAACAATCGGAGATATTTTTGATTTTTTAAAACAAAAAATTCGCTTGACTTTCCGCTACCGTTTCTCTTAGAAATAGTTGTGGAAAGTTGGACCATATCAGATCTGTCTCCTCTCTGGCCCACTTCGATCAGATCTGTAACTTTCTTCTCCAACACCGCGACGCTGACGCAACCATCGCCTCCACCGCAACGCCGACACAGCCGCTGACTCTACCACCGCCACATCCGATGAATCCGCCCCAACTTTAGCCATCCGATGCCTCAGATTCAGCCACCACCAGGCGCTGATTACGCTGCCTCCGTCGTTTTGTGCCGAGGTAGGTATTTTTTTTTATTTTTTTTATTTTATGGTTTGTAATACATGCGTGTTTTATTATTATTTTGATAAATGTGATATTTTATGATTTTTAGAAATTTTATTTCAAATTTATATTAATTTGTGAGTAGTTTTTATTTATATATATTGTTATGTTAAAGAATATCAATTTTGGTAAATATATGTATGAATTTATATGATTGTTTTTTGTGTTTATTAGGACCATCCCAGTCTCACTGAGACTCTCTTTTTTATATATACCTGTAATCTGTACATTTGTAATTAGATTCCTGAATACAATTCTATCAGTTCTCATCTGGTATCAGTTAAAGCTAGGGTTTCTTTCCAATGGCCGACGGATCTGTTGAATCTTCGGAACGGACCGTTTCCAATATTGGTATATCTTCAGTCACATCGACCGTGAATTCTTTGTCCACTACTTACCACTTTATCAGTATCAAATTGACCTACAAGAGCTTCCTGTTTTGGAGAGCTCATGTTGTTCTTTTTCTTGATGGTCATGATTTAATGGGGTTCATTATTGGTACAAAATCATGTCCGCCGGATTTGCTTTCCGTGGTGAAGATGGCACGCCGGCGTAACCTAATCCCGCGCATCGAGCTTGGGTTCGACAAGATCAGGCCCTCTTGTCTATGGTTATGTTATCATTATCCGATGAAGTGATGCCGTTGGCCATCAGTCATCACACTAGCCGGGCAGTTTGGATTGCCGTCGTCGGCTCGCTCTCGCAGCTTGAACCTACTCGGCCAGCTGTAGTCGTTGCACTAGGGAAATGTGTCCATTATTGATTACATCAGAAAAGCAAGGGTTTTGGTTGAAGAACTTACCCTTGTCGGCCGACCATTGTCTATCGAGGAACAGAACCTTTACGTCTTCCAAGGGTTACGGCCTGAGTTCCGGGGGCTCACATCCTCCCTCAATGTTCGCAGCCAGCCCGTCATGTTCCAGGACCTCCTTCAGATTCTCAAGGGTCTCATACTTGGTTTCCAGACACAGGTGCAATCAATCATGCTACCTAAGATGTAGCTGTTCTTTCGATCTTAGAAGAGTACAATGGTAATGAGACATTATGTATCGGTGATGGTATGGGCTTATCTGTTAGTCGTGCTAGTCATGCTACTTTTAATACCCCTTCTAGGTGTTTTCAATTGTCTAATATTCTTCATGTTCCTCGTTTGTCTACATCTTTATTATCAGTCCAAAAATTTGCGACAGATAATAAAGTGTTTTTTTTAGTTTCACCCATCTTTTTTTTTTTTGTTGTTGTTGTTGTTGTGAAGGATATCAACACCAAGGAAACTCTTCTACGGGGCAATAGCTTTGGGGGGCTTTACAAGCTTCCCATTCCAAATTCATCTCCTACTGCGTTTCTTTCAGCTCGAGCTTCCCCGTCAGTCTGGCATGATCATTTGGGTAATCCGCACCATCGTGTTCTTAGTCAGATTCTTTTGTCTTGTTCGGTTAGTGGGTCTAGAAATATTATTTGTTGTACTTTTGGTCTATGTAATGCATGTCAACTAGGGAAATCTGCACGTTTTTCCTTACCGCGCGTTGAGTCTTCTAGTTCATGTATTCTTGATTTAGTTTATATAGACATTTGGGGACCAGCTCCCATGCTCTCAAATATTGGGTATCGTTACTTCGTTATTTTCGTTGATGACTGCTCTCGTTACACTTGGTATTTCCTTATGACATGAAAATCTGATCTGTATGCAATTTTTGATATGTTTCGTGCTATGGTTGAGCGATCATTCAATCGTAAAATTAAATCCATTCAGTCTGATCTAGGATCTGAATATAAAAAGTTACATTCCACCTTAGCTCAACTAGGCATTATTCATAGACAATCTTGCGCATACACTCATGAATAAAATGGTCGTGTTGAAAGAAAGCATAGACACATTGTTGAAACAGGTTTAGCTCTCTTAAGTCGTGCTTCTGTTCCTCCTAAATTCTGGGATTATGCATTTGAGATTGCGGTTTATTTAATTAACAGGATGTCATCTACTGTGTTAAATAAATCAAGTCCCCATCTCTTGTTGCATAAATTTCCTCTGTCATACTCTTTTCTTCGTGTCTTTGGGTGTCTATGCTATCCTTATCTCCGCACCTACAATCGTCACAAAATGTCTTACAGATCTTCTCCTTGTGCTTTCCTAGGCTATCCTGAGTCCTTTAGGGGGTATATGTGCATAGACTTACAAACTAACAAAATATATGTATGCAGACATGTTCGGCTTGATGAAGTAGTTTTTCCTTTCAGTGCTAAGAATGTTGTGCAAGCACCTCTGGTTCAGACAAATCAATCATGGGCAGAATCTGTGCTTGTTCTAGTCCCGCCCATTACTATAGTTCAGCTGACACTACACAAACCGGCCCTGACTCACGCTGACCAGCCAAAACTAGCCTAGACCGAGCACGCTGAACTCACTAAAGCAGCGGCTGTCACTTGACCCCGAGGTCGGCCTAGGGGGCGGTCTACGAAGTCCACGGTCCAGTCGCACACCATGGCTACTCGGAGCCGTTCTCAAGCTTTTCTTTTGGCTCTCTCTAATCAGGTTTGTCCTACTAAACCCACTTGTTATACACAGGTAGTAAAACACAATGAATGGCGCAAGGCAATGGATGAAGAGTTTAGTGCACTTCTTCAGAATGATACTTGGTGTCTTGTTTAATCATAGATAGATATGAATGTTATTGGGTGCAAATGAGTTTTTTGCACAAAAAAAGGAAAGCTGATGGATCAATTAAATGGCACAAAGCAAGGTTAGTAGCCAAAGGATGTAATCAAGTACCTGGACATGATTTTTTTGACACATTCTGCCCAGTGCTCAAACCCACAACTGTCAGGTTACTTCTATCTTTAGCTATATCCTCCGGTTGGGTTGTTATGCTGCTTGATGTGCACAATGGCTTTTTGAATGGGAAATTATCTGGAACTGTTTATATGAAGCAGCCACCTGGGTATATTGATAAACAGTTTCCCAATCATGTTTTTCTGTTGAAACGTCCTCTATATGGATTAAAATAGGCTCCTAGAGCTTGGTTTAATCGCTTGCATGCGTTTATGATGTTAGTAGGGTTTAAAGTCTCGAAAATAGATGTATCTTTTTTTCACTACTTGCAAGATTCGACTTTCATTTATGTTCTAGTATATGTTGATGATATCCTTGTAATGGGTAGTGATCAAAATCTTGTTAGTACACTACTAGCAAAATTATCAACTGAATTCAAGATTAAGGAACTTGGTGAACCTGGTTTCTTTCTTGGGATTGAAACTGTTAAGTGTGGTGATGGAATTTTGCTTTCTCAACAAAGATACATGACAGATATTTTAAAACGTGCTGGCATGACAGATTGTAAATCATTAGCTACTTCTATATCTGTTTCAAAACCCACTATCTTTGATGCAGATCTATATGATGATGCTACACAGTATAGGAGCTTGGCTGGAGCCTTACAATACCTTACGGTTACACATCCAGATCTGCCTTTGCGGTCAATCAACTCTGTCAACATATGCATGCTCCTACGATCTCTCACTGGGAGCAATTGAAATGTGTACTGAGGTATGTCAAGGGAACTATTACTTATGGTCTGCGGATAAGAAAGTCAGTGTCTAGAGAGTTGCATGCCTTTTCTGATTCTGATTGGGCTGGTTATCCTGAGGATCGTAAGTCAACTAGTGGTTATTGTGATACCTCAAAAATCCAACCCTTAAATAGAATTAATTATAAAATTAATTCTAAGCCTTCTCATGAATTTCCCTTCTAATTCTTCAATTAAAAGTCGAAGGACCTAGATTGACCAATTCCTTGGTCAATTGGTTGAGTCAACAAAAAGGACTTTGAGCTTTATAAGTTGTACATGGCCTTTTTGTCTTCCTAGCCTTTAGTAAAGGCATGCTTGCCTTTTCACACTTGCTTGACATTCAAGCCTTTCCCTAGCAAGATCACATTTCATTTGGCAAGACACTCTAAACTCTCCACCCTCTCACTAGAATAGTAGTTTTCTTCCCAAGCCAAGAAAAACCCACCTTCTTCCTTGCAAAAGATCTCTCCAAGATTTCACCTTTCCACTACTAAGGCACTAGGAAGGGTAAGATCTTAGCTTGGTTGGTGTTTTTGAGTAGTTTTGCATAATCTTTATCTAAGAGTGGTTCTTCTTTGTGTGGTTTTGGTTTTTGTTGAGAAGATTTGGGTGAAGAGGAACCTCAAGAAGGAGTCTAGGAGTTTAATGAAGAGATTTGTGGTCTACAAAGGTAACCCATGCTTTACAAAACCTATTTTACACTTATTATGATGATTTCTTGACATTATATGATTTGTTCTTGATGTTGTGAGTGATTTGATGCATAATCTTGTGTTTATGCATGTTAGAGCTTGTATCTAGGGTTCTTAAATGCTATCTTTTTGAGCTATTCACGTGTTCAAGTCATTTCCTTGTTGAATGTGAGGTTTTGGGTGTTTTGGACTTGAACTTGGCATTGTTGATGTTTTTCCCCGAAGGGAAATCTTTGTTGCTCCAGTGGAGGCAACGGGCAGAACATAGGGTAGAGCCCCTACCGCTGTTCCACCCGCTGTAATGGTGGGCTATGCCGGCGGGCAAAGCCACGGGTGGAGGCCTACCCGTGGTTCCACCCGCTGGAACAGACGAGTAGGAGGTGGCGGGTGGTTGTCCACCTGTCGTTCCACCCACTGGTACGTTGTGCTTTGGCCTCCGTTTTTTGGATTGTTGAACACTTGTGTGTCTCCTTTGATGTTTCGTATGTCTAGAATGGTGTCCTAAGTATCTGTAATAGGATTATAAGTCTTGAATCGTGTTTATGGTCCAACCTTGTGATTCGTTGGATTTATGTGAAGTCGTTGAAGTTTGGTTGAACCGTTATGTTTCTCATTTTGATGTACATGCTAGTCCTAATGTTATTGATGCTAGTATGTGTTGTTCGTTTGTTCTTGATGAGGATTGGAAACTTGTGTTGCCAATCATGGTAGTCTTTGGATTAAAGTCTATCGTTGATGTATCGTTGTTTGATGGTCTATTAATGCCTTTCATTGAAATCTATCGATTGTATTCCTTGATGTAATTGTGTACATGTGATGTATCCGTTTATTGATACTTGATTGGGCTATTGATGAGCCTCAATCCTCGGTGATGAGTATCTATGTATTGTTATATGATTGGTGGGCAATAAATGAAAGGAGATAGACTATCACGTGATTAGTACTATTCTATATGACTATTGACACTACGAGTGTCCTGTTTGGCGATTAAAGCTGGCGGATGCAGGCGAGGGGCGGATCGCTCCAGATGAATAAGGTTGGACTCGGTGTACAGGGTGACACTAGGAGGTAAAGATTGGAACTGTAATAAGGTTGGCCTGGAGAGAATGGTTGGAACAGGGCATAAGGTTGAAACTTGGTACTCATCTTTGAATGTGATTCTTGTTTCTCATGGTTCATGAGAAGTGACTTATGCTTGTCTTTTGATTGATTATCGTTTGAATTATCATGTTGTTGAACATGTTGTCTTTATCGTTCATGTTGATGATTGAGTAATCTATTGAGATTGGTCTTTGATTGTGAGTGACTCGTTGTTGAGTCTTATGTTGTTCCTTCTTCATTTTTAAAGAATTATATACTGTATTCCACTGTCTCAAATGCTTTTCCATATATCTATATATTATGATATTTAACGTGTATTGGTGGGTTACCAGCATTATTCGCTGACGGGTGCTATCTCTTATGTTTTACAGGTTTTGAGTAGATCTCGAAGAGTGCGCTAGTGGACGAGTTAGATAACGTAGCTTCCTTCTGTAGTTTTAGATTGCGGCCTGTGTGCCTTGGATATTGTGACTCTGTTTATGGATAGATTATTTAGACTTAGCCTGTGTACCTATAGTTGTATAGGTGTGGCATAACATCTCCCGTTTTGCATGTGACTAGCTTCCGCGTTGTTTATGATTGCTGCTTAGATATTATCTTTTACTTAAGTTTAAATGACTTTAAAATATGCTTAATTTCGGGGGTGTTACAGTTATGTTGTTTTTCTTGGATCCAATCTTATATCATGGGTATGTAAGAAATAAAGAACTGTTGCTAGATCTTCTACTAAGGTTGAATATAAAGCTCTAGCAGATGTCTGTGCTGAGGTAATTTGGATTCTCTCTTTGCTGCGTGAAATTGGCGTGATTGGTGTGTCTATTCCCAAGTTGTGGTGTGATAATATTGGTGCTACATACATGTGTGCAAATCCCATTTTTTATGCTCGCACTAAACATGTGAAAATTGATTATCACTTTGTTAGAGATAGAGTTGCAAATAGAGATATACATGTTAACTTTATTTCAACAAAATATCAACTAGCAGATATCTTTACTAAAGCTTTACCTAGTCCTAGATTTTCTTTTCTTAGAGACAAGCTACTTGTGAAAACTCAAAAATATTTTCATAAAAATATTTCCAATTTTCAAAAATACCAAATAAGACCTTGATTTTAAAATTCTATTCACACGAGTGAAATTAAATATCCTATTTTATTCCAAAATGTTTTATTAAAAATGAGACCTATATTTATTTATGATTTTTAAATCCTAAGTAAAAGGTATATTTATGTACCTTGTTTTGACCCAAAATGTCTATCTTAGAGGAACCTGTGAAACTGATAGAAGTTTTTCTAACCAAAACTGATTTTTAAAGTGAACATATCCTAACTTTAAAAATTTACATCGTATTTATATCCAAACTTGACCCAATTTTTGACTCAAAATTATGACCCGAGATTTTTAATCGCAAAAGGACCAAAATGTCCTCACTTAGCCGTTCTTTCCCACTCATTCCTACCTAGGGTTTTGTGCACCTATATAATCTTACTATTCCATTGCCTGAAGACTTAATCCCTCCCATTTGTTTCCTCCACTCCAAGTCTCAGGGAGAGACACCACCAAGAAGGAGAGATCACAGTGACCCATTCCATCTTCTTCCATCTTTCTCCATTTTCCTCCATTCATTTCATCTTTCACCTTATTTTACCTCATCTCTTTCTATATATGATGAATGTGTATGCTTGTGTATGATGTTTGCCTTGTATGTTCTTGAATTGAAGAAGGAGGAGGGGTTCATACTAAGGGCTAGCATACTCAAGGTATAATCCGTGGATTCCCAAAACTTAGTAATTTTGTTTAATGTGCTGTGAATGATATTATATGATGTATATGGCGTAGTAATGTTTAGAGATAGGGATTTATGTGTTGTTTTGTGCTTATAATGTGTGGTGTTGTTGCCTTGATGTTATACATGTTGATTGGGTGAATTTTGGAGAAGTGTTGTGGTCTGAAAATGAAGTTTTCGCTATGGAAGTATCTCAGAGACGAGCTTTGGAGCTCACTGCCTCGTAAGGAAAATGGCCTAGCGGGACTAAGCCTTTGTGGTAGGTAGTGGCGGGACTCCCCAGACCTGCCACTATGTCCCACAAGGCCAAGGTGCAGGGCCCTTGTGGCTCAGTGTCAAGGCCGATTCAGTCCGTGACTCGTGGGCCCGTGAGGCTCGGGAGCTTAACGAACTTGTTCTCATGAAATGTGCCTATTTTTTATGTGAATAAAATTCATTTTCAACCCAAGCATCAAAAATGATTTACTAAGTGTTATTTGAGTACATTGGCGTTATTAAAGCTTAGTATGTGTTGACCCTAGCATTGAGTCATGAATTGATCATGGATTTGTTTAAGTACTCGACATGTGCTAAATAGTTGCATTAGAAATTAAATTGACATGATTATATGACCATTTGTGCATAAATCATTACACACAATTTCTAATACTCAAACTTATGATTTTTGGGTACTAAGAGCTATATTTATTTATGAGTATAAAAGTCCTATATCATTGCCTTACAACTATTTTAATATATATATATATATATATATATATATATATATATATATATATATATATATATATATATATATATATATATATATATATATATATATATAAACCTATACCTATTTATGCTCTTTTGAAAAGCATGCATGTCAGTATGATTCCCGCCATAGAGAAAGGGAAGCTTTTAAATGCTATATTACTACTATCTTTTTATGTGAGAAAAATGTATATTTTGGAGGCTCCCGTTTGGACTATGTCCTTACGGATGTATGATGAAAAGTTATGATGATGAGAAAGTCCGGTTGAAAAATTCTGGACGAATATGATTGAAGTAGCTTGGTAGAAAAATCCTGGGCTACTAGGATGGATACTACTCGCTAGACTTGAAATCCCAGTAGGAGGTGTGAACACTGAAGGTACGATATCCGATTCCAAAGCAAAGAGAAAAGATATACGAAATTGTGGGCAAGATGAGATTAGGCCGGCCAATATTTGTTGAGCCCGAATAGGTCCGTTCACGAATCGTGAAGTTTCTACCTCTCCACCGAATGATATGATAAGAAAGTTGTGAATGATTTATAAACATGTGATATGATGAGATTGATTGAGGTCCTCCCGTATTAAAGCTATATTTCTATATTTTGAGAGTGAGAGTATCTATATTATTGACATTCACTTATGTTTGAGAAACCTAGTATCCGGATTGCATATACAACTCTTTTGTTACAAGAAAAGTATTGTGACAGTTTTACATCCGCATTACGTACCATGAAAGCATTGACTTATATTACTCTCATCCCTTATTCTCATGATACATATTGTGAATCATTCTAGTTCATCTTCATTGATCATGGGCATCTATGCATATGTGTTGCATCGTGAGTACTCTTTGTATGTTGCAAGCATGGGTATGAATTGTGTTATATATATATATATATATATATATATATATATATATATATATATATATATATATATATATATATATATATTATGTGAGCTATCTAAACTGTATTCTATTGATTGGTTGTACCTCTTTATGATCTTATGTGATATACATGTGACTGTCAAATCATTTTTCAAAATCTATATCTATATTTATGTTGCAAGATTGAGTGGCTTATACTTATCATTATGTGCTATGTTTTCCTTATAACCCTTTTTCAGGTTGTTATAATGTTTGTTGAGAAAGCACTCTATCAAGGATCGATGTAATAGTGTAGCTCTAGATAGACTATCTTGGATGTTAGACTCAGTATTCCCCTTTGTGATTGAGATTGATGTTACTGTTTTGATGTAGCCTTAGAATACCTATATTTTGTTGGTGCGTAGACACCGGGGTTCTTAAATCCCCTTTTGATGTTTGTAGAGCTTATGACTCTAGAATGTTAGTTTTGATGTTTAGCTTGAGCAATTACTCGAGGATGGGTAGTTGTCGCGGTAGCACTCCCATGTGAATGTTTATATGGTTTTACCTATCTTAATTTAGGTGTTTTACCCTTATTTCTACCCTTGAATGAATGTTAGTAACTAGGCTCGAAAGTAAGAAAATTGGGGGTGTTACACTACAAGTCACTTCTTAAAAAAAAAAAAAAAAAAAAAAACACTACAAGTCACTAGTGTACCTTGTGATTGAGGGGGAGTATTAGGACTCTATGTATTTGAATTAGATTATGACTCCCTATCCCGTCTCACTGAGACTCTCTTTTTATATATACCTGTAATCTGTACATTTGTAATTAGATTCCTGAATACAACTCATCGTGTTTATATATTAAAGTGTGTATGTTAATTTTTTTATTTTTTATTTTTTATTTCAAAATTTGATAATTTTTATGGTAAATTATTGTGATTATATTAAATATTAAAGTGTGCATACCTAGACTGCCTCTAACTAGAATTTTGTTTTTAGTTTCTTGACGATGCGAGTTTTGCTAAATTTGATCTAAAAGCTTTATCCTTTATTTAACGTTCACTGTATGGATTAAAACAAGCTCCTAGAGTTTTGTTTAATTGTTTACACACGTTTTTAATATCTGTTGGTTTTCAAGCATAAAAAACAGATGTTTCTCTATTCTATTTCTCTCAAGATTCTGCACTGGTTTATTTGTTGGTGTATGTGGATGATATTCTTGTAATGGGAAGTGATCAGACTCTAGTTGCTCACTTACTCTCAAAATTGTCTGCGACTTTCAAGATATGATCGAGATCTTGGTGAACCAAACTTTTTCCTTGACATTGAAACTGTTAAATGTGATGATGGAGTCCTATTGTCTCAACAGCGTTATATGAATGATATTTTGAAACGTGCTGGAATGAGGGAATGCAAACCTCTCTCTACTCCGGCCTATATCTATTTCAAAAACTGTTCCCTTTAGTGCAGATTTATATGATGATCCTACGCATTACAGGAGCCTGGCTGGAGCACTACAACATCTCACTATTACTCGACCTGATTTGACCTTTGCGGTTATTCAGCTTTGTCAGCACATTAGGAACAACTAAATTGTGTCCTAAGGTATGTTAAGGGAGCAATTGAATTTGGGTTGCATATACGGAAATCAATGTCAAAGGAAATTCATGCTTTCTCTGATTCTGATTGAGCTGGCTGTCTTGAAGATCGTAAGTCCACTAGTGGTTTTGCTGTTTTTCTAGGGACTAATCTTATATCTTGGGTCTATAAGAAGCAAAGAGCTGTTGCTAGGTCTTCAACTAAGGCAAAATACAAAGCCCTAGTAGATGTCTGTGCAGAAGTCTTATGGATTATTTCGTTGCTGCATGAAATAAAGGTGCCAGGTATTTCTATTCCAAAGCTATGGTGTAACAATTAAGGTGTTACCTATATGTGTGCCAATCCAATCTTTCATGCACGCAACAAGCACGTCGAAATTGATTATCACTTTGTGCGAGATAGTGTGGCTTCTGGAGATATTCAAGTCAACTTCATCTCAACCAAAGTCCAACTTGTTGATATTTTTACAAAAGCTCTACCTGGTTCTAGATTTGCTTTCCTTAGAGACAAGTTATAGGTTACAAGTATATCATGTGCTTGAGGGGGAGTATTATGACTCGTATTTGACTCAGTTTATAATTTCTTATCCTAGTCATTTTGTGAGTCTCCCCGGTATATATTCCCATGGTCTGTAGTCTTTGTATTTAACATTCATTCAATACAATTATTACAGTTCTCATCATACCTATCTAAAAAGTTGCAATTGTTCAAATTTAAAATCCTGTTGCAATTGAAATGGTGCCTTGAACTTGATATAAAGACATCCACAATCATTGTTCAGATACAAAAAAATAAAATAAAATTGGTTGTATGCAGGGACGGATCTAGAAATCTTCGTCAATGAGAGTGAAAGATTAAAAACTAATGAGATATTTTGAAAAAAATACTTAGAGGCCGAGTCACAACTATTATTAATTAAGATGAAAAATTAAAATACATCCAAATGAGATAAAAACTATTCAAAACAAAATATGAAATATAATTAATTAGATAAAATAATTTGAGTAGAAAACATATTATAAAAAAACACTCATATAACTATTAATATTAAAAACCAAGAAAAAATGTTACAAATAAAAATTTCACAAAATATGAAATATAACTAATTAGATAAAATAGTTCGAATAGAAAATATATTATAAATCACTAATATCATATCATTATTAATATTAAAAATGAGATTAAAAATACAATATTACAAATAAAAAATTCAACTACAATTGATAATCTCACTATAAATTCATACAGGATTTAAACCATTAACATTTAAAGAAAAACTAAATATCTCACCATCTAAGTTTACTCATTATTTAATTAACTTTATATAAACTTAATATTTATAAGTTAATTATGTATATATAAGTACCTATACATACAAGTGGAGACAAATTTCTTGTAGTAATAGTTGTATCGTCAAGGAAGACGTCTGAAACTACAGCACAAGTGGAGACAAATTTCTTTCTTTCGACACTGCTTGCAGACCTTTAATTATTTGGAAAATAGTTGGTATTTTATTTGTTATCAGTAATATTTTAATTTATTTAATTGTCATTTATATTATATTCATATATTTGGTGTTATAAGATCAGATTTTCAGATTGGTACTAAAACAATTATCACGTACTATATTTATAATATTTGTTCTATATATATGTCTATAAATATAAATTTTAATGTTAATAAACACTAAACTAAATGTACAACATATGTATTCACTTTATAGTAGGTTAATAATATTCTTTCTATATGTTCATAAAAACAAAACTTTTATGCATATAGAGGGCAACTCCAACCAAGTTTCTCAGTTTGTTGACTTGGTAACCACAATGTTATAAGTTTGCAGGTCTGGTAGTGGAGACCGCATGAGATCCTCTTTTGATGCTTTACTGCTTTCAGCAACTCTCAATGGGAGCAGTTTATTGGTCTTCCTAGTTTGGGATGGACCAAGCTGGTTTACCACCTTGTAGTGTTTTACTGACTAAGCCGGGTCACGAGACAAAATTTATTCAATACACGTCTTTAATTGGATACTGCTTGCGGGAATTCCCTAGTGTTTTGCTGACTAGGCGCAAGGTGAATCGTCACTTATGGAAATCAAACCCGAATTATTTTAAAAATTTTCTCACAAAAAAAAAAAAAAAACTCATTTACTACTTGAACTGTTGGAACATTTAATGGGGCATTTATTGAGTTTGTCCTTATTCACTAGTCCCACATTGCTTGGCTATGCCACCTTTTCCCACCTTTTATATACCAAGGCCTTTTAGAAGGTTTGAAGTATTATGGAGAGGAAATAAGGGGAGATCTCGCGCACGCCGCTGCCGCCGCCTCCCGCTCGGCTCGGTTCGGTTCGTCGCAGTGTGGTGAAAGTTTTGCACTCCCACTATTATTTTCACCCCTATTTTTGTGGGTTTTTGACCACCTTGTCCGCACATTATTCACTAGCAGTGAACATGCGTACAACACCCTTCTTTCTCTCCATAATTCTCTCTTCTTTGCCTAGCTTACAATGGGTAGTCTGTTACATCCTCTACTATATAACAAGGCTCCCCATTTCTGTAAGATACACGTGAAAAACAAAAACCTTTGCCTGAGTTCGTGATTGCAGTAATACTGCATTTATAATCTGTGAGTCCTGTTGGGAGCATGCGACACCCTGGTCGTAAATGCTTTTAAGGCAGTGTTAAACAAACACGACACAGATTCTTGCTTCCAATCTTTATTCATACACTCAGCCATATCAAACAGAAGTTTTCCTATTTCGACATTGCTATTTTCGGCCTTGGGACTGCTACTGCTTCGAAGAACCAGTACAACAATTAAAAGCATTTACGTAGAATTCAGCGATGTCTCACTTATCGACTCCCACTTCTGATGTTACCCCAATCGAACCACTCACTGGTGGATTAAACTACAGAAGGTGGGCTGCCAAGATCACGATGCTGCTACAATCCAAAGATCTGGATTACGTGATCCTTGAGGATCCTGCGAAATATACCACGGCTGCGGCTGCACTCCCGGCTTCGACCGAAACAACGAAAGAAAAAGAGGCTTCTTCTGACTACTCGAGTGCTCTAAAGTCGACCACAACGCAGGTTACCACGGTTTCCCAAGAAGTCCGTAATAAATACGAGAAGGATAATAAAACTGCTCGTACAATGATTCTCCAACGGGTTACCAATCCTTTGTTCGACATGTTCTCTCCGCATAAGTCTGCTAAGCTGATATGGGACTTAATGCAAGAGAAATATGGTGCAGATAATGTTGGAAGGCGAAAGTATGCAGTAGGGCGCTGGCTGCATTTTACAATGACGGATGCTAAAACCATCACCGAACAGGTACATGATTTTGAAAATCTTGTTGCTGACATGAAAGCAGAAGGAGGCGAGGTAAATGATGTTGTTTTATGCGATTCACTGATTGATAAGCTACCCGAGTCATGGGTGGACTTAAAAAACAAGATGAAGCATGATAGAAACAACTACACTCTACAACAGTTAATCAACACTCTTAACATCGAAGAAGAAAACCGTATGGTACAAAGGTCAGGTGTTCTTACTGATACTGTTAAAGTTAATATAGTAGAATCTTCTGTTGGTTCTAAAAGACCAAAGTCTGGTGAGAGTTCCAGAAATCAGAAATGGAACTCAAAACCAAATGGTAACAATCGTGTCAAAAATGGGAAAATTGAAAAGAAAGGAAAAAAATAATATTGAGTGTTATGTTTGTGGAAAAAGAGGCCACCGTGCTGCACAATATTACCACAAGAAAGGGTCCACAAACCAGACGGGTCAGAAACCAAACAATGAAGGGCCAAAAAATCAGGTTCACTTGCTGGAGAACATTGAAAACACGGAGAATGCAGAGAACACAGACGTTGTAGCAGGTGTAATAACCAAAGTGAACATGGTGGGTGATCCAGACGAATGGATTGTAGACACCGGGGCATCCCGTCACTTCTGCAACAACAAAGACATGTTCAAAGTGCTTGAGCTCAACATTGGAGAAGAACAAGTGTTCATGGGAAACTCCAGCAGCTCTAAGGTAAGTGGTAGAGGAAAAATAGAGTTAATGCTTTTTTCTGGGAAGCTTCTTTTACTGCAAAATGTGCTTTATGTCCCTTCCCTGCGTAGAAACCTAATTTCTGGAAGCCTGATCAATAAGGCTGGAATAAAAATGGTTTTCGAGTCTGATCGACTGGTTCTGACTCGTTGTGGGAAATATTTGGGAAAGGGATATCTACGTGGAGGCCTTTTTGTGTTAGATGCTTCAGTAACTAGAAAACAAAATGCTGTAGATAGTTCGAGTGCAACTACATGTGTTTCCATTCCAAACATTGCTGATAATAAAGCTTCCTCCTTTGCTTACATTGTTGTTTCAATAAATCTATGGCATGATAGATTAGGGCATATTGGAACAAAATGTTTAAATCGACTAAAAAGCATGAATATGCTGCCAAAATTGTCTAATGATGCATGCACACAATGTGAAACCTGCGCTGAAACTAAGTATGCTAGAAATTCTTTTCATACAGTGAATAATCGAATTTCATCTATTCTAGAGCTTATTCACATCGACTTAGTTGACTTTAAAACCACCGAGAGTAGAGGTGGAAAACGCTACTACATTACGTTTATTGATGATTTCTCTCGTTTCACAAAATTATATTTATTGAGATCAAAAGATGAAGCCGAACAGAAATTTGTGGTTTTTAAAAATGAAGTAGAAAACCAATTAGAGAAAAAGATAAAAAGGCTTCGATCCGACAGAGGAGGAGAATATGAGTCTAACACTTTTAAAAGTTTGTGTGAAACTTCTGGCATTATTCATAAAGTAACAGCACCTTACACTCCCCAACAAAATGGCATTGCTGAGAGAAAAACTCGAACTCTCAAAGAAATGATTAATGCAATGTTGATCAGTTCAGGTGCTCCGGACTCTTTGTGGGGGGAAGCTGCCTTAGCAGCGAACCACATCTTAAAAAGGGTACCACACAAAGGGTTTGAAAAAACTCCTTATGAACTGTGGAAAGGACATGCCCCCAATCTTAACTACTTCAGGGTATGGGGCTGCTTGGCCAAAGTAGGGCTACCGTCTTTCAAGAGGCCCAACTTGGGACCTAAAACTGTGGATGCCATCTTTGTTGGTTATGCTGAGAACAGTGCCGCATATAGGTTCATATATCTAGAAAATCGTGCAATGTGTGAATCCAGAGATGCAATTTTCTTTGAATCTATCTTTCCTATGAAAAAGGCTTACACTTCACCTAAAGTTAGCCTACACCTGAATCCTCCTACTGTTTTTCCGAGTTCCTCAAGGAACTGTGAAGAGCCTAGAAGAAGCAAGAGGCTTAGGACAGAGAAAAACTTTAGTTCTGACTTCGTAACCTATCTGACAGAGTTGAAAGATATGAATGAGCTTTGTGATCAATTCATATGTCATTTAGTCTTAGAAGAAGAACCCAAAACTTTCCAAGAAGCTATGCGTTCAGTAGACGCCACGCTATGGAAAGAAGCTATTAAGAGTGAATTAGACTCTATCCAATCTAACCACACTTGGGAATTGGTGAATTTGCCAAAAGGTTGTAAACCGATTGGGTGCAAGTGGATCTTTAAAAGAAAACTAAGACCAGACGAGTCAATTGAAAGGTTCAAGGCCAGGTTAGTAGCCAAAGGCTATACTCAAAAATTTGGTGAAGACTACTTCTATACTTACTCACCTGTTACACAGATAGTAACTATTCGTGTTCTCTTTGCGTTAGTATCTTTGCACAGGTTAATAGTTCACCAAATGGATGTGAAAACCGCATTCCTCAATGGTGAACTGGAAGAAGAGATCTACATGCAACAACCTCCTGGATGTGTTGATCCAGGACAAGAAGGGAAAGTATGCAGACTCAATAGGTCTTTATATGGCTTGAAACAAGCTCCCAAACAGTGGTATGAGAAATTCCACAAAACCCTTCTAAACCTGGGGTATTCAACTAACAGGTCAGATGCATGTCTTTACAATAAAGAAATAGAGTCTATTATTGTGATTATTTGCCTCTATGTAGATGATATGTTGATTTTTAGCTCAAATATTGAGGCTATAAATACAACAAAAAGAACTCTTTGTCACAACTTTGACATGAAAGATCTTGGGGAAGCTGATGTAATACTTGGGATAAAAGTTACAAAAACTGAAAAATGTTATCTTTTGTCTCAAGGTCACTACACGGAGAAACTTCTAAAGAAGTTTGCAAGTTATGATGTGACTCCGGCAAAGACCCCTTACGATCCCAGTGTAAAACTGTCAAAGAACGTAGAGGCTAGTGTGTCACAAGAAGAGTTTGCGAAGATAATTGGGAGTTTAATGTTCCTCATGAACTATACGAGACCCGATATCGCATACGCGGTGAATAAACTTAGTCGATACACACATAACCCAAGTGCCCCACATTGGGATGCACTAAAAAGAGTACTTCGATACCTGAGAGGTACAATAGACTGGGGTCTTGACTATAAAGGGTCTCCAGCTGTACTAGAAGGGTATTGTGACGCAAACTGGGTAAATGGTTGTGATGATGCAAGCTCAACTAGTGGATACGTGTTCACAATGTGTGGGGCTGCTATATCATGGAAGTCAACCAAACAATCGTGCATTGCCAGATTAACTATGGAAGCTGCGTTCATAGCTTTAGATTTGGCAAGCCAAGAAGCCGAGTGGCTGAGAAACCTACTGGCAGACGTGCCGTTGTGGGGGTGTCCAGCACCGGCTGTTCCTATTCATTGTGATTCACAAACTGCCATCTGTGTTGCGCAAAATAGTGTCTACAATGGCAAGAGAAGATACATAAGAGTCAGACACGAGTCTGTACGACAGTTAATACTAAACGGGGTGATCACAATGGAGTTTGTGAGATCTGAAAAGAACATTGCAGATCCGTTCACCAAAGGTCTAAATCGTAAGACCGTCCTTGATACGTCAAGGGAGATGGGTTTAAAACCCAATGAGGTAAGAAATTCGTGATAGATACCACCTTGAGGGTTAATCGGCATCACGGAAAGACTTACGTTAAAAGGGATTGTAGAAAACAGTGCCTACTCTGTAGCCTGCTAAGGGTGGTCTATGTTGAGATAGACTTGACAGAGTGAAATGTCTATGTTGAGATAGACTAAAAATAGGGATAAGTCAAGGCTAATGAGTGCTGTTAAGTTCAAAACTCAACTAACCAAGGAGTTCAAGATTCAATTCACTCACCGGTAACAAGTTACTTAATACCACTACGTGTCAGTTCAAGTATCATACACTGATATGGAAGTTAGCTCCTGTACAGACTCAGGCATCAGGGGGCTTAGCTTTGCCACCTTAAATGTGTGGGGGATTGTTGGAACATTTAATGGGGCATTTATTGAGTTTGTCATTATTCACTAGTCCCACATTGCTTGGCTATGCCTCCTTTTCCCACCTTTTATATACCAAGGCCTTTTAGAAGGTTTGAAGTATTATGGAGAGGAAATAAGGGGAGATCTCGCGCGTGCCGCCGTCGCCGCCCGCTCGGCTCGGTTCGCGCGTCGCGGTGTGGTGGGGTCAAAGTTTTGCACTCCCACTATTATTTTCACCCCTATTTTTGTGGGTTTCTGACCACCTTGTTCGCACATTATTCACTAGCAGTGAACATGCGTACAACACCCTTCTTTCTCTCCATAATTCTCTCTTCTTTACCTGGCTTACAATGGGTAGTCTATTACATCCTCTACTATATAACAAGGCTCCCCATTTCTGTAAGATACACGTGAAAACCAAAAACCTTTGCTTGAGTTCGTGATTGCAGTAATACTGCATTTATAATCTGTGAGTCCTGTTGGGAGCATGCGACACCCTGGTCGTAAATGCTTTTAAGGCAGTGTTAAACAAACACGACACAGATTCTTGCTTCCAATCTTTATTCATACACTCAGCCATATCAAACAGAAGTTTTCCTATTTCGACATTGTTGTTTTCGGCCTTGGGACTGCTACTGCTTCGAAGAACCAGTACAACATGAACTACCCCGTTGGGTTATTTCTTCACCATGTTGCTCACCATTCTAGAGAACATTTTCAGTAAATACAATTACTAAATCCACAAAATGAACAACTGCAACATTAGTTACATTCTCAATATAATAGTAATATTGATGGAGAAAATTGACCCCGGGGTATGTAATTATACGGGTCAATAATCTCCAAAAGAAAGAATGATTGCAGGGAATCAATAAATAAGAAATAAATAGCTAGGCATGACACAAGATATTTAACGTGGAAATCAATACGGTAAAAACCACGAGCCTTTTTGGGCTAAGCCAAGCCGTAATCCACTAAGTTGTAGGTGTAATACATGTACATAGGTAAGGCATGACCATGAAATTTTTGGAAGAAGGAAGAAGATAGAATATATCTAGGGAGGTTTAATATTTGAGACTAGCGTGGAGCTTCCTCTATCTTCCTGAGCCTTTATATAATATCACCTTTCTGAAGTTGCAACCTCCCCTAATATTAAGGGGACGTAATTTTCATATTTTCTTGGCCTGACTCTTTCATCTCTGACTGCATCTTGCCTCATAAATAATAATAATAATAATAATAATAATAATAATAATATAGCACTATTATATTATTTCATCCTGAGTCCCCCACTTTTTTAACCACAAGTATTTGTGGCATAAGAAAGTATTACATTATATTGATACACGTTGAACCAAACCATATATAACATCTGGAGTGTGACGAGTGTAGTCTGCACTACATGTTTGTGCACGAGGCATCAAAGTTGTGACCTTCCTCGCTCGGAGCGTTGAGATCATATGAAATTTACGGGTTAGGTGCGCGGAGCACCCATGAGTCACGGTTAGGTGCACGGAGCACTCATGAGTCACGGTTAGGTGCACGGAGCACCCATGAGTCACGGTTAGGTGCACGGAGCATCCATGAGGTCATGGTTAGGTGGACGGAGCACCCATGAGTTCACGGAAGTCGTTCCTTGCATGCTAAATAACAAATGATTAGTGGGTCATACCACTAGTATTGATTTAAATAATTTGAAATTAAAATTGAAGATAGGTTTGGAAATCTCTATCTTCCTTTATTGTGACCAACCGCGTACACTTATTCATTATAATTATCGTTGTAGGAAGTAGCGCGGAGCTTACCGAATAATTTAGGTGGTAGCGCAGGGCCTACCTCGCAATATAATTAGTAGCAGAAATCAAATTGAAGCATGTGTTCCATCTCAACTAAAAGGATTGCACATTAATGGTTATATGCGCAACACATGGACCGTAGTCGCTTATGAGGTGCCTAAGCTAATAATTAGATTGCACATTAATGGTTATATGTGCTTATATGCGCAACACACCCCCTCACGTGTGCGGTGGATTCCAAGCAACACATGGACCGTAGTCACTTATGAGGTGACGTAGAGATTCGAACCCATGACCTTTAGTCTAGCTCTGATACCAAATTAAAGTATGTGCTCCATCTCAACTAAAAGCCTAAGCTAATAGTTGGATTGCACATTAATGGTTATATGCTCAACAGCACATAGCTTACCATATTTATATTACGCAAGTGGAAGTACGGAGCTTGCCATATTGTGCAATTATTTGAACAAGTTGCGGTTGGACAAATTAAATAGTTGGAAAAGAAATTATAGTAATTATAGTAATAATAATAACAATAACAACAATATAATATATAATAAGAGATTATCTTTTAGTTTTGAAAATTTCTTCTAAAAGTTCCTCATGGGCCATGGCAGTGCAGCTTCGAATCTTCCAGAATGCGCAGCAGCAAATCAGATTGCATCAGACGACAAGTTTTCTCCATTAGCAGCAATGCACGTCCACAACAGCACGGCAGTTTCCGAGCTCGCCCACCCCTACTATGGGCCATGCGGTGATCATGAGTTCACTCCCGTTACTCAAGGAACAGAGAGATGGGAGGATAGAGTGTTTCTTGAGCATTGTATTATATTATTTGCATGGATTTCTGGAGATAATGTATTGGACGAAGTGATGAGGTTTGCTTACATGGAAAATGATGGACAATATAAAGATGAATAATATAGAGATTGTTGTGAGATATGAATGGAGAGCAAATTAAACTTGACTGTTTAATCAGCTAAGGATAGATAGGAGAGAGAGCACGATTAAGCTTGTACAGCCGCTCTCAACAAGAGCACCATTGATGGAGAAAATTGACCACAGGGTATGTAATTATACGGGTTAATAATCTCCAAAAGAAAGGATGATTGCGGGAAATCAATAAATAATAAGAAATAAATAGCTACGCATGACACAAGATATTTAAAGTGGAAACCAATACGGTGAAAACCACGAGCCTTTTTGGGTTAAGCCAAGCCGTAATCCACTAAGTTGTAGGTGTAGTACATGTACATAGGTAAGGCATGGCCATGAAATGTATGGAAGAAGGAAGAAGATAGAATATATCCAGGGAGGTTTAATATTTGAGATTGGCGTGGAGCTTCCTCTGTCTTCCTGAGCCTTTATATAATATCACCTTTCTGAAATTGCAACCTCCCCTAATATTAAGAGGACGTAATGTTCCTATTTTCTTGGCCTGACTCTTTATTCTCTTACTGCATCTTCCCTCATAAATAATAATAATAATAATATAGCACTATTATATTATTCCATCAAATATCATATCTGATCTATTGGAATGCCCGTTTGAATATTATTTGCTCCTTACAACTCCTCACCCTCTTGAAGTGGCTGCGCTATTTCCCTTGTCACCCAAAAAAGGAATATTTGTTCTATTATACTTCTATATATCTCCATAGAATTAAACTTTAATGTCTGTATATGCTAAACTAACGGGGTGTATTCAATCATGACTTTCATAGAGTTTTAAACACTTTTATGAACTTTACAAGTTTGGAGGTATTCAATTCAAACTTTTAGAGAGTTTTTAAAAGTCAGGCAGTATTCAATCAAGATTTTTAAAGAGTCTTTAAAAGTCGTGTGGTATTCGATTAATACTTTTAAAGAGTCTTTAAAAGTCATGTGGTATTCAAAAAGTTATGAACTTTTGAAAACTTTTTAATTTTAAGACTTTTGTAGACTTTTCCTTCTCAAATATAAATAGTTGAAAACCAACCATCAACCCCAAGATTTCAAATTTTCTTTCTAACAACTTTGAATGTTTTATCTCTCTATTTAAACTCTATTTTTTCTCTCTATTTAAACTCTATAAACATATCTAAATTCAATAATATTATTTTTTTTCTTCATTATCCTATATTTTCCTCATACCTAAACTCTACCAATTTTTCTCTCTCCTAAACTTTAGAATCTTCATCTAAAAATTTGAAATAATATTATTTTTACTTCATTATTGCTTGTTTATATTGATTTTTATTTTTTTCTATGAATTTTTTATCCCTAACTTTCTCTAATTCTCCCTAAATACATGAACAAAGCAAATTTTTCATCCTCAAATTTTAGTATATGTTTCATAATATTCATATAAATACTTATATATTTTGATTTTTATTCTTTTTATGTTTAGATTCGTAATATATATATATATATATATATATATATATATATATATATATATATATATATATATATATAACAATAGGTTACTACGAATAGCGAATTACTGTACGCAACAACAATTTGGAGTTGCAAACAGTAGCACCATGTTGTTGCAGTCTCAAATTACTATTGCAAATAATAGTTCTTTGCGTGATGCTTAGCAATATATCAAGTATAATTATATATATATATATATTAATATTAGATTTTTATTTTTTATTTTATGCAACTTATTATAATTATAATTTTAAATATTTTATTTGATCAAGTCTTTTATTGTAAATTTTATTGTTCAATATAATTATGAATTTATAATGAAATAGTTTTTTTTTTTTTGTTGATGTTTATTAATAATATATATAAGTAATTAGCATATAATAAGTCTCAACATACTAAGGATCAAAATAATAATGTTGAAATTGTTGATGTGGGTGAAGAACTATATAATAAGAAGAATTTTATAATATATTATAAATGATTTGTAAGAAAATTGTAAATGACAAGAATCAAAATTATTGAATTGTAAGAATGTATTCAATTTAGAATTTCAATGACTTTTGTAAACTTTTAAAAATAAAAAGTTGATAAAAGTTTATGAATGTTTTTTATATAGACTTTTATAGAATCTTATAAAGTTTTAAAAAGTTTTGAGCGACTCTATGAAAGTCAATCAAAGTTTATTAAAATCTATCATTTTAAAATTCTTTAAAACTCTACAAAAGTCATGATTGAATACACCCCTCTAAGTGTACATCATATGTATTTCTATTTACTGTATAGTAAGTTCATAATTTTCTTTTTATATGTACTTAAAAAAAAAAAAAAAAAAAAACTTAATATACATAATCACTACACTAGAATAGTGACTTGTACATTAAAAAAAATAGTGACTTTATATACCTGCAGATTTATTTCTCTAAAAAGGAATTAAATCAATATGAGTATCTTTAAAAGATTTTAACTAGAGCTTTTCAATGATATAATTTTTTTTAAATTAATTTTATTTTTACCTAAAGAAAATAAAAAAAAAAAAATATTCAAGTTGAACAAAAGGTATAAGAGAAAAAATAGGAATGTATTAAATGCATGTAATAAGTAATATCATTGGTCAAGTCCTATATTAAGTTTTTATACTTGATTTTATATTTTTTATATTTGAAAGGAACCAAATCAACTATTATCTCTCTCTCTCTCAATATATATATATATATATATATATATATATATATATATATATATATATATATATATATATATATATATATATATATATATATATATATATATATATAGAGAGAGAGAGAGAGAGAGAATTACACTCTGGTGCGAATAGAGCACCCAGGTACGAATATGTGAATGCCTGATATCCGTTCACGTGTCCAGGTCTAACGAATGAGAAACACTGATTTTTTTAAAAAACATGGTGGCATTTTCGTAAATAATTGAACATTGAAGTGCAAGTAAAATTTATTACAAGTGCATGTGAAATGTATTATAGGTGCAAGTAAAATTTACACTGGGCATCAATACAAAGTGCACCTATAGTTATAAGTAGTTGCACCTAGGTACATGAATGTTTGCGGGTGGTTTTCACGGGTACTACTACCCACTGAACTCCCCGCAAGAACAAAAACGATACCAAACAGAACGAACTCAGATCAATGAATGTTAACAAGGCAAAATTACAGGCACTTGCAGACAAAAGTAGGTGCACTTGTAGATGAAAATAGGTGCACCCGATCGATGAATGCTGACACGTGGCGCATGCTGATTGGTTCACATTGCTCTCCTGGACACCTATTTGCACTTGAAAACTTTTGAAAATTATTTTTTGAGTTTTCAATTAGATGTTTAGGTAAAAACTTTGAATTAGATAGTATTAAGTAATCAAGTTGGGCACATGGGAAGATACACCTACCTGCATAAAGATGGTACCCAACAGGCCAACTAAAATGCTGAAGTCGTGTTCCATACAGATTTGGTGATCAGACATTGCTAATTTCTTGCCCACAATAATCTTTGATAATTAATTATTATTAGTGTATTTCTTAACATGTCTTTTCTTGTGAATATGAACAAAAAGAGAAAACCATTGTTTGGAATATCATGTCCTTGTCTTGAAAATGTCATACTTGATGGGCAGAAGGATTTCAATTCAACAAGCTATTTAGGCATTCAATAGCCGCAAAATCTGCCGTACATAATATCTTTGCACATGTGTGTTAATCTAATTTCATAGCATTTTATATGTTTTTTAAATATTATTTACTCTATTAGAAGATAGTATCTATTTTATACTTTCTCTAAACTAGAGCAGTCTAAATAGTCAATACCACCACCGGAATTCAATCCTATGATCTTCCTTTAAGGGGGAGTCACATAGGTGACATCTAATCACAACGTGCTTGACTAGCATTTTATATGTTTAATTAATCGCTAGTGGATTGATTTTAGGAAAAATTATAATTTAACCCTTTATATACCAATTATAAATGTCACATCTTAATTTAAGCGGTATAAATAATTCCCTTGAAGTATAAAAATGTGATCATATATTATCCCCATATATTGTAATTTATGTCCCTTTGGTGGGGCTATATATGACTATATTTTGACAATTTAGGAGTAACATGTATACCAATTAGAACTGAATAGTGACATTTATAATTAGCATATACAAGTTAATATCCAAAATGGTCCTCGACTATAATAATTTTTCTCAATTTCGTCCTAAACGACTTTGGTGACCTAATGTAGTTTCAGACTTGTGTTTTTGCTCAATTTAGCCTTCCGTTTGTTATTTCGTCTATTTGGTGTACGTTAAATAGATAGACAATTATATTCAATAATTTCAATATCGACATCTCTTTACTCCTAGACATGCGAAGTACGAAATTCCTCTTTCTTTTACGAATTACTCCCAAACCTGCGAATATAAAATTTGATTCGCAAGTCTGGAGTAATTCGTAAAAGAAATAGGAATTTCACACTTCGCAGAGCTGAGAGTAAATAGAGAAGCCAATATTGAGATTATTGAATTATCCCTTTATTTAACACCAATTTGACGGAATAACAAACGAAAGACTAAATTGAGCAAAAATACTAAAGTCTGGGACTACGTTAATTTACCAAAGTCGTTTAAGACGAAATTGAAAAAAACAATCAAGTCCAAGGCCATTTTGGATATTAACTCTAGCATATACCTAGGCATAAACTACTATTTTCTCTTGATTTTATCATATATTATAATCAAATAAATTAAGTCAAAGTGATGTGTATAAATTTGTATGTATCTAGCATTCTCGTAGTTCAATATATAAGATGTCTTCTAAAATGTTACATTTTCAAGTGAAGTGGTAGCAGTGAATTAGTAGATTAATGAGAACTTTTATTTTTATTTTTGGCAAAAAAATATGTTACATACATTTTAAAAGAAAAAACAGAATTTTAGAAGTTAAGTAATTTAAATATAATTGATATGGTTGAAATATTCACAGAAAATCAGAATAGTCTTCTCTTGACTCTTGAATGACATAACAGTCTTAGCTTCAAAATTTTTCTTAGCTATATTGCTTGATAAGCAATTGTTCTTGTTGCAACAAATTCAACGAAGGTAGTTGAAAGAGTAACAATTGATTACTTGATGCCAATGAAACAAATATTGCTCCAAACATAAAGACATATCGTCAACATCTCTTGCAAAATCACTATCAACGAAATCAAATAAATCTACGTGGTGTTTAGTTAGTGACTTTTGTACCATGCTATTGGATAATACCCATTATAATGTTTGTTTGCATACTTTTATTATCTTATTATTGGATTCGAATTCTTTAATAATTATAAATTCATTACCATTCTCCTTCCTTACTTTTTGAACAATGGAATAAAAAGTGGGATGAGGGAGAAATTTTTTTTAAAAAAAAATCATTATCCATGCACTAAATATGAAACTTTAATATATATGCACATATGTGTGTGTATGCATTACATATTTTTATATATTTATAATTTATTTATTTATTTTGATTCCAATTCTTATTTAATTACTATCAAAGATACTTCATTTACTTAAACCAATAACCATTACCAAGGATGTGTTTGGTTCAAACATTGGAATCCGAATGGTAATGGAAATCAAATATTTGGTAATGGTAATAGGTTTAAGTAGAAGGAATCACTTTGTTTGATAGTAAATAAGATTTAGAATCAAAATAAATAATTATTTAATTAAAATAAAATAAATAAATATAAAAAATATATAAACCATTTTAAAACTTTTGTATATATGACTACCCATTACCATTTCTAAAACGTACTACTTTTTCCAAAAACCCTTTGCAGTTACCATTATATTACTACTCTCTTAGAAAACCTCTCTCAAGTTCATCTTTTTCATCCTCACAAACCATAAACCTTTACTCTTTCATCATGTCTAACGAGGTTGTCAGGATGATCATCCCAAGCTCCTTGGATGACATGGAGCGGTTAATAACAAGAGCGGAACATCGAGAAACTACTCAAGAAAATTTTGGAGGTTCGGGTGTTGGAAAATAATCGCAACGTCAATGCGCGGGCTGGAAACCTTTTAAGAAGCACGGATACAACGGGTGTATGGTTGAAAGGAAATATGTGTCGTGTTATAATAATACTACCTTAAAAGTGTTATTTGTCCGGTAACGGTGCAGTTAGAACCCTGACACGCTTTCGGCAGGCTACACAAACCTACTACGGATAGCTTGCACTAGCAATCATGTAGGCGAACCTGACTATATATATGCTCAGACTAGAGGGTATGTACGAAATGAAGAAAGCCAAAAAAGGAAACTCCTTTTAGAGTGCATTCATCAACAAAGAAGTATACTATATTCATACTGATGGAGCTCTAAGCATGATCACACACTCACAAAAATATAGGAAGATTTAACTCATGACTTTGTTTTCTTTCATTCCCATGTTCACATGATGAATTTCACGTTTGAACGTTTTTTTCCCAACAATCCCCTACACGTTTGATGTAAGTCCAATTGTGTATATTTCTAGTATCGATTTAATTAAATTTGTTAGGTTTAGGTTCATGATTTTGGTACTTTAATTGTATAATCCTTTATTTTATTATTTAGTTATGGTTCACACTTGCTTTGAATATTTTACGGTGTTTGTTAATGTTTTTGAACCATTATAGGTCAATTCTATGAACAAGGGAAGTTTTAGGACAAATTTAGAGTCAAATTGAACCAAAAAACACGTACCCAGCATGTTTGACGTGTCACGACGCGTCCAAAATTTCCAGAATGCGTCCAAAACGAGCCAACGAAGGCTCGACGCGTCAAAGTTGCACAGCACCAAATTAAGAAATGCGCAACACTAAATTAAGAGAGGAAGGCGCTGTATTGCAAAAGGAAAAGGGGCGGCGTCACTCAATTACAAAAAGGGGCCATAATAATTTCCAACACAATTTGGAATTTTCAATTCAATTCAAAGGGCGGCAATTTCCATAGGAAAAAAAAAATTCCAAATTCGTCCCAGTTTTGTATCTATTATAAAATCTCACCTTCCTCAACCATAATATTCATTCAGAGATCTTTGAAGACAAGAATGAGAGAAATTAAGAGTCACAAGTTATCTTGGGAATCAAGAAGAAGACTAGAGAGGTTTGGGAAAATTGTCTGGTTTAATGTTGTACTCTCTTTGATGATTTGTAATTCTTTTATTATATTTGATATGTATAATTTATCCATGCTTGGCTAAATTTCATTAGAGATTCTTGGGTAAAAAATGTTTATGAATTTATGTGTTTGTGCTCTCAGATTCTTTAATATATTATTATTTGGGTTTTAAACTTGTGTTGCAATTGTGATTATATTGTTTGATGCTTGTAATTAGTGGCCATAGTTACTCGTTTCATAGCTTTCTTCGTTTCACAACGGGAGTTGGGCATAATTTAGGGCACACACAATTGCACTTAACTATTGCACATTGGGAAAGATCATATTTGTTAGGGAGTTTAATTCTTGATTATTGCAGATCGGGAGATGGTAGTAGTTATGAATTATTTATGTATGCTTGTTCTTGTTCTTATTGGGTGATTATACCACGGGAGTGGATACTCATTAGTGTTAGTGACTACGGGAGTAGCTCTATACCACCTTGCATCCTCACACTCGTTTAAACCCATATTTAATATTACATTAGTTTAGGCACAAGGGGATTAAACACTTGAATCCCAAGAATCTCAATCTCTCTATATTCTTTTCAAAACCCTGAATCATTGCTTTACTTTATTTATTTATTTGCATCATTCCATCATAATCATTAGGATTAGCCTATCGTGAATAAATTAGTAGCTAGTGCTTAATACTTCACTTCCCTGTGGATCGATAACCTGATACTCCAAATATTTATTTGTTTGAAAATATACTACAATCAAATTGGCGCCGTTGCCCGGGAATTAAGTGGCGTTTGGCATTAACATTTGTGAAATTTTTATTCTAGGAATCTAATCCATCATTTTTTAAAAAAAATTATTTGTTTTTATTTGTATTAACAATTTTCTTTAGTTTATGGATTTATATGAATTTCAAGGAGCTATGCCATCATTCTACTCTTCTTCCCATGATTATGAGATGAGTTGGAATACGAATCAAGAATATGGAGGAATGGAACAACAATTTCCTTTCTCAAATTTTTCCAACTCAAGATAAGGATATTTTCAGGAAAGCTTATCTCAAGCATTCATATCACAACTCCAGTGGTGCTCATTTTGTGGTGGGAATCACTTTGTGGAAATTTGTTATATGTTGAACCCCACCAACCATGTTCCTCGACAACATATTCAAGGATTTTGTGCCAACATGAGTCAAGCCACTTATCAAAGATGCACACCACCTACTCCACAACCCTTATGGTGTATTATATGTGGTGGACCTCATGAGGCGGAAAATTGCTTTATCTTGGATCCCAATTACAAATATCGAGGGCAAACTCATGTGCCTCCATACCAAGAGTTTCAACAAGAATGACAACCACTTGACCCAACTATTGAGCTGAAGTCCATATAGACTAACGAATTAATGCAATTGTACTTTCAATTTATGGGGCGACAAGCTCAAGTTGATCACGAGATGACTCAATGGCAAGATTTGAAAATTCAATAGCCACTTCAAGATTCATTTAATGGAGAGGTTCTAGAAGAGTTGCTTTTGCCAAATGAAGGTCATGAGGTTGAGAGAAATAAGAAGGATGGTGATGACCTTGAAAATTATGATGATGAGGTTATGGATGAATGCATTGAGATAGAGACACCAAGTTGGGAGGAAAGTGTAGAGTTGCAAGGTAATGTTTGCAAGGAACACATGAATAGTTGTCCATTAGATGAGGAAGTTTTTGATGGAGCAAATGATTTGAATGAGGATGTCTTACCAATGGATAACACTTCATTTGGAGAGGACTTTAGAGAAATTTTGAATTCGGGAGGCATTGGAGCTCTTAAGAATGATGGCACACATTTGCCTATTTTTATATCCAATGACTCCCAATTCTTGCTGGTTTATGTGGATGATCCGAGACTCTCATTACTTGTTGAACAAGAGAGTGTTGAAAAAGAAGGAAAAGAAAATGCAGGCATAATTCTTGATTTGGGAAAATGTGGTGCCTTACGTGATGATATGAAGCGTTTGAGCTTAAGAGAGTTTATAGATGGTCATCACTTGAAGAAGTATTAGGAAGAGAAAATTGATGGAAAGAAGGGGATTTTCAATTTCACATCTTTTGACGGCTAGTACTTGAGAGGTAACGTCGAGCTAACGACGTTAAACTTAGCGCATCATGAGAGGCACCCCATGTTATCTTTTATCTTGCATTATTTATTGTTTTCTAGTTTCATCTTATTTTAGTTTTATTGCTTTTTAGTTCGTATTATTTTTGCTTTCTTTCTTCTCTTGTGATTATTTGTGACGGTGCACACACGAAGACCCAGGAATGCACACAGCGAACCCCTTTTCAATCTGTGTGCACTGACTAAAGGAACTACGTGCATGTGTAGAATGTTAGTTGAAACAATAGATAGGTTAGATCAAAGAGCATAATTTGTGCGTTCACGAATAGATATGTGTGTTTAGAAGTACTCCAAGCAGACGTTAAGTTAAAAACCATCTATACATTACGTGTATGGTGATGATTTGCTTTATGTTTGTGCTACATAGGTGGCGAGCAGAATGTGGGAGGAATAAGCCATTATATGAAGGAAATTGCAATCTTCGAGTTCAATCGTAGGAACCTCACTCGAGCGTTTCAGTTTATTTCTACTATTTAGTGTTGCTTTCATTAATATGCCTTCTTTATGGATTGCATATGTTTTGGGAGAACTATAATGACTCTAGGTTAGGCTTTTTGTTGCCGTAGGTTGATTACTTTTTGATTGATACAATATCCTTCCACCTATTGTATCTATTCATTTTTTATACTGATATTTATTACATTATGCTTTTTATTTTTTTGTTCAGTGTTTTAATCTTCTTTTGTAGATGTATGTGGTGGCTAGTATTGTGCACAATGTAGCTTTGTGGATGCCCAATATTCAGCTAACCTTTTGCACGAATAAATGTATCCTTTAGCTCATTATTTAGGTGTGCACCAACACGTACTTGGTATTGCACACAAGATTTGCTATGTCAACCCGTGTGCACATTAGCACCCCACTAAATGCATTATTTTGTGATTAGTGGATTTCCCACCCAACTACGTTACAATGCCTGCACACATTTCTATATGTGTGTACTTCCCGCAGCTTTATAACAATTCCAAGTTCCAATAGAGAGCTGCACGCATCCACGCAGTAGTATATTTATCATTTTGCAATCTTGTGCAATGCCCCACTCATTTTGCACTTTGTCACCTACAAATCTATTGGAGTAATTAATGTATTCGTTCAGTATTGGAGTAATTAATGTATTCTTTCGGTGTGGGTGCGTTTCATCATTGACATAGTTTTAACGTTTTCAATTTTGGTTTTGAATTATCCATAGTAATTGGGTGTGGACAGCGCTAAGTCAGGAGTGCTATCCAGTGAGATCCATGGGTGCCTGTAAGGAATAAAATCACGGCAATACTGTTAGTACACACACATGAGTATTAGAATGCACACACTCAAATGCGAGCATTTTAAGCCATTTCTGTGTTTGTTTAGACCTTAGATATATTTGTGCACACACCTACAAGCCATTGTGCACACACAATATCTCCTAATTGATTATTATCTCTCCAAAATGTTTACCATAATAACTTTGTTGTGTGCACACAATTTCGTATAATACATACTTGTTTGAATGTGTATTAAAATCATGTTAATATTGTAAGTGCACACACATGTGTGCACACAGTGTAATACATGCATTTTAAGAAATACCAAATTCTAAGAGGAATTACACTGCACATAGTGTAATCTGACCTTCGCTTCTGGCTGCGTTACTCGAAGTCGACGTCTGCTCCCAGAGGAATTACACTCTCAATTTTGAATCCTACCTAAATTTAAAGACTCAAAATCCTTCGAGATATTCAGTTCTAAATCTAACCATATTTACATTTTGCATAGTTTACCTTATTACCCCTTCTTAAATCTGAGATCATAATCACTGCATTATATTTTGCTAAATCAAATTCGTCCAAACCCTCGAATCCTAAAGTCAAATTTTGTTCACACTTTTTATTTTAAGAGTGTTTACATGTGAATGCAAGCATATATATATATATATATATATATATATATATATATATATATATATATATATATATATATATATATGTGAGTTAATACCATCCGAGGTCCTCCGAGTATAGTGGTTTTGCCATGTTTAGTCCTAAACTTTCAAATTGACCAATTATGGTGCTTCGACTTTCAAATTTAACCATTTGTGGTCCAAGTTAACCACATATGGTCCTTCAAGTTTTGAAATTTAACCAGTCATGGTCCTCTTAAAAGGACCATGGTTGGTTAAAATTTAATAGTTGAAGGACCATGGGTGGTTAACTTGGACCATGGATGGTTAAATTTGAAAGTCGAAGGACCACAGGTGGTCAATTTGAAAGTTTAGGACTAAACGTGGCAAAACCACTATACTAGGAGGACCTCAGATGGTATTAACTCATATATATATATATATATATATATATATATATATATATATATATATATATATATATATATATATATATATATGAGTTAATACCATCTGAGGTCCTATATATATATATATATATATATATATATATATATATATATATATATATATATATATGAGTTAATACCATCTGAGGTCCTCCTAGTATATATATATATATATATATATATATATATATATATATATATATATAATAAGAATCATATAGGAACCATTCTTTAGGTTGGAACCTAAGAACTAATCTAAACCCTTTACTTTATTCAATCTATGGTGCATGCTTAATATGTTTTAATTAATATTGTAACGTTGGTTGAGGTTTATTTTTGGTCGATTAGGGGTATTTTAGTAACTCAAAGCAGTGCACGTGCGTGTAGAGGATTTGTCGCTGAGTCTTTACATTTTGGCTGGATTTGTTCACCGTAGCTTTGATTGTGTCGTAGACTCCATCTTCCTCACGCTCGTTAGCTCTCGCTTTTCCCTGCTCTACATGGGTGGTCTATTTGTCGTCTATGCTTGAGTTTCTGTCTAAGATGACCAGTTGTGATGATCATAATCCTAAGCGCCTCCGTCCGACAACGAGGACGTCCGCTGCTCGAGGTGGGTTTTCTCTTCTTCTATTTTTTTTTAAAATTTATTTTTATTGCTGTGTGATTTACTGATTTATGTGTAAAGTCAAAAATTAAGCTAATTATTTTGGTGCAAATTATTTAGGAGGTGAGAAAACGTGAAGTTGAGGAATGAGAAGTTGATGAACATATTTTGGCTAAGGCCAGCTTATAAGAGACCAATTCCTTCGGAGGTAGATTGAGATCCTCAACGAACAACAAAACGGCTGCCGCCCTCATGGCGGCGCTCTTCCTCATCCTTGCCGTCATCTTCGTCGTCTCCGTCTCGACTCTCCGGGGATGGGTTGACCTTGTACAGGAAATATATTCATTGTTGCCAGGTAAGAACGAAACTAAAGTTTTCAAATTCCCGATCCATCTAGACTGCGTTGCATGGAACAAGACGAGCACGTGTCCAAGAAACTACCTAACATCATTGTACTTTAATTTCTCCGACATGCCGCCGCCGCCGACTTGCCCGGAGTATTTCCGGTGGATTCGCGAGGACCTGAAGCACTGGAAGGAGACAGGGATTAAGTGGGATATGCTGGAGAAAGTGTGCCAGAATGCGCATTTCCGGCTGGTGATTTCCAGCGGGAAAATGTACGGGGAGAAATACAGAGTCTATTCAGACCAAAGCTATGTTCACCCTGTGGGGAATTATGCAGTTGCTTAGGTGGTATCCCATCAGGTTTCCAGATCATGAGCTCATGTTTGATTGTGACTACTGGCCGATCATCTGGGCAAAAGGCTACCCGAGACCGAAATCTGGGCCACCGCCGTTGCACCCGTACTGTTCAGATGAGCATAGCTTGGACATTGTGTTCCCGGGCTTGTCATTTTGGGGCTGGTAACAATGCATGCATGCCGAATATCAATTTAATTTAAATTTTATTTTATTTTATTTTATTGTTCATTTAGTTTGCAATGCTTCATAACGTTGTATGTACTTTGTCAAAAAGACTTTGTGTATGTGTTCCTTGATGATGTGGTTGATGAACGGTATGAGACTATTGTACGGAGAATTATCCCTAGAAGGATGCATGCAGATGCGTTGACGCGATGCACATAACAAACTAGATTGCGGAGTCTTTGCGATGCGACACATGGAGACCTTCTTGGGGTAATCAGTGAATGCATGGGATTGTGGTCTGCACAAGGGTGATAGTAGGGGCCTTGATTTGTTGAGGGCGAGTTATATGCGTCAAATTTTGGTTGCTGAATTAAATATACACCATTCCAAAAACATTCGAAGCGCGGTAGAATATCGTGATGTCGTGGGTCAAAGCTAAATACCGGTGATCATTTGTAGCTACTTCGTCATTATTTTAATTTAGATCATTTGGGTACAAACTTGTGTTCAGATTATCTATTATTACATACCTAATCTTTTGTTTGATTTGGCACAATTTGCCTTAATGATTGGTGCTTTTCATACTCGGTGTTAACACGTTTTCATTGCACGACCCGGGGTGTCCCGTAATACAGTTGTCTGGCACATTGTGGCACACACTCATGCACATGGAGGCACAGTCTTCCAAACTTGGGAACCGCTGATCCACCAAAGGCTTAATTGACTCTTCACACTCTTGAGTCCAATACTTCGTTGAACCGGGAGAAATATTCACCAAACACTCTGTTGAACTCCCGAATGAGCCACCTTCACGCGTTGTAATATTATTAACTCAGAATATAGTTAATCAGTGTGGCACTAACATTAGAACCATCGTGCACGCCCACCGTGTTTCGTTAGCCTATCTGGCACATTCATGACCACATAGGTGCACACACGATCATCACGCATATGGAGTTTTGGATTTGGAAAAAGGCCCTAATTATTCGACGTACTCGTGATTATATTTGTGCACTTACCTTGAGATGTGTGTGCACACAACCCATGCTCACCATGACGGATTGTGCTCAACAGTGTCGTAGTGCTTATATTTTCTAACTAAGTGTGGCAAAATCATTAGAACCAATGTGCACACCCACATGGCTTCTAAGGCGTGTGTGGCACATTTATAAACCCGTAGGTGCACACATGGTAATCAGGCATTCAAAGTTTAGGATGTGGCGAAGGTCACGTTCACTCTCCATATACGCGTGATCTCATATGTGCACTCACCTTGATATGTGTGTGCACATAGCCAAAGCAATCCAGGCTAGGGTTGTGCACTACAGCGTCGTAGTGCGTGCCGTTGTAGCAAAATTAGTCTGTGTTCATAAAAACTGCGGACCCAATTGGGTGCACATAAAGTAGCAAAGCTCTTCATACATTTGAACATAGCAGTATGGTAATTAACTTTTCATCTAATTTCATGCTAAAACCCATGCTACGCATATACGAATTTGTTTGCATTCAAAATAGAAATACGAACAGGTATAGGAATTTAAATATCACTCATAATTTCTTGGTCTTCACTTGCCATCCCACAGCACCAATCTTTAATTGTTGCTTGTCTTCGTATGTTTCCGGATGCCCACGGACGGTAATATTTCGCAGACGTCGGTCGAGAGATGATCTTCGGTGATCGCAGACTTTCAGACCAATTGGACTCCTCCATGATATTCTTTTCCTAAAATCTTGGATTCAATTTAAATGTAATATTAATTTATAATTGGTGTCTAGACAAAATTACATTAGTATCCTTTTTAATTATTTATGTTAATGATCTACTTATTAATGATTATTTAATCTAGACCATTGATTGAGTTATTTTCAAGGGCTTAGATTAGTTCTTATGTTCTTACCTAACCAATGGTTCTTACTTGAAGCCCACCCTATATATATATATATATATATATATATATATATATATATATATATATATATATATATATATATATATATATATATATATATATATATATATATATATATATATATATATATATATATATATATATATATATATATATATATATATATATATATATATATGGGTTCCCGTGCGATTGGTGGTCTCAAGTGCCGTTGTGGGATTAAATCTAAGCCATTGATCTTGCGTAAATTAACGTCCAGGATTAACAGTGATTAAAAAATGCGCGGTGGCAATTTGGTCTTTTTCCATTTAAGTCAAATTTAAGGTGTGTGGTTTTCCTTCTTAAGGTGTGTGGTTTTTATGTTTAAGGTGAGTGGTTTTGTACTGTGTGGCTTAAGGTGCGTCAGGTTTTTGAAAACTTAAGTGCGTTGATCTAAAGCTTTAGGTGCATGGTTTTTATTCTTAAGGTGCATTGATTTCCTTCTTAAGGTGCGTCAGTTGTTGAAACTTAAAGTGCGTCATTTTAGAATTTTAGGTGCGTGGTTTGTGTTATTACGGTGCTTTATTTGGGAACGGGTCTACCATAAACTGGGTATAGACATATAGAATGGGGGTAGGACAACAACAGCTTTATTACCCGGCGCGCTAGGCCCAAAGTAGTACGTACAAAGCCCAAATACATAGAACAAGGCCCGAAGGTTGGGCTATAGCTAATTATGCTATTGACAAGAATCGAACCCAAGTGACTGGGTTGAGAGCATAGACCAGGGTGTTTGTAGTGCCTAGATGATCATGTCCTGAAGAGAAGAAGAGTGCCTTATATATTGTAAAGGGCTATCTGTCTGGATTGTTAACAAGTGTACGACATTGACTAGTCTTCCATATCTATCCTCCACGTGTCCATGCTTACCTCGTGTCTTCACCCACGTCTCGACCTTCTCTACCAGCCCTCTCCACCCCTTACTACCAACCCCAGCCAATGGGGGGCGCCAATGGTGCGCTAGGGGGTGCATGGTCCCCGCTAGTCACGCCTTGCTATGGGAAGTCCGATGGGCTCACATTGCTAGCCATGTGCTAGCCTGGGGAGTCGATTACCAACCCCCCCCCCCCCCCATGTCATACCTTACCCCTCCACGCCATATCGCACCATTCCGAACACCACAACGCACGCCATCGGGAAAAGGGGGGCGTCGTTGAAGTGCACGGAGGCACACCACCCTGGTCGGCAACGCCTCCCGGCCAGAGGTGGCTGGCGGAACACACCACCAGCTAGTCGCGGGTCGGCCAATAGCCAGTCATGGCCCGTGGTCAAGGCTGCCAGCCCGAAAATATAGGAACAAATATAAGGTATAGCGCCTTGGTTCATAAGTGATTGGGTAGCTTGGTGGGTTAAGGCACAGTTATTATGCAAGAGGTCCTAGGTTTGATCTTTGTTAGCACCTACCTTCACCAGGCGCGTTGCTAGTCTGATGAGACCCACATATTAGCACCTACCTTCACCAGGCGCGTTGCTAGTCTGATGAGACCCACATCGGCCGCCACGCCACTCCTTTGTGGGCCACCATGCCTGCTTGGCATAATGAGACTTGGACCAACCTCCTTCCTTGACTAACCGTTTGGGCCCATACTTTCTCAATTAAATGGATCTATCCCCTAGGTCCCATATCCCCATCAATATTTATTATATTTAATTTCTACAAAAAGAAAAGGTGAAAGATTTCTAATGATATACTTTTTATACAATATTATTATTTGTACAAAAAAAAAAAGGGAAATATAAATTGAAGGAGAAAAAATATAGATGTATTAGATGCGTAAAACAATATATACGCCTTGGTCCACGATATACTTATGGGTACCCATTATGATATATTACTCAATTAAGTCTTAAAGAGTATAACTAATTAAAGTCTAAATGATGAGAATTCCTTGCGGAGTTCATGTCATGTAGTGTTCACTAGAGTTAAAAAGAAGAACATTTAAGAGAAGAATTATCAATAATCCCAAACTTTTGATTTCATTAACCTGTTTGTTACATTGCATGCTTGTTGCATGTTTAATTTGTTTAATTGTAAGTTGTTCCACGGAAGCATCAAAATGTTTTATGCATGTCATGTATCAGGTGTTTCATTTTTTTTTTGGTGTACACCATTGTGGTCCGGGTCTTTCTCTGTCCATTTAACGGTCCAGGTCCACCGGTTCGCTCCGGGAGGCACAGAAGCTGGCCCAAACAGAATCGTCACTTGTGGAAATTGAACCTAAGTTATCCCAAAATTCTCCCCCACAAAGAGAGCTCATTTGCCACTTGAGCTACCCTATTGGGTTCATCTATCAGGTGTTTCATATTTAAAAGTATATATAACAAACAATCTCAGGTAACCATAATCAAATTAATTAACCTAAGAACATACCCTATTTATATATAAGATTTTCATGTACACTTACATTAGTTTAGAATTCCAAACATGGAGCTCCAACGAATATTCGAGAGACTAATGACACGATCCTTTAAATTGTTTGTTATTATTTTGTTTCTCTTGTTAATTCTCCTTTCTTTCAAAGGTAATTTCTTTATGAAATTTCTTTATTTATAGTTTTAATTTTTTAAAGTGAAATATAAAAAAAGTTGTTTCGTAAAGTAGCATTAGTCAAATCTACATTGTTACCACTCTATGTTATGAAAGTTAATTTTATATCTTTTTTCTTGAGATGATTATTGATTTGTGGTATGGTTCATAAGTTTCATTTGTACATTTAAAGTGATGAATTTTTTGTCTAAGCCCTAGAGTATTACTATGACTACTATCCTTGCATTCTTTGATCGAGAACTCGGATTTTTTTAAACTAACTGTATTTTAAAATTATTCTTTTAATAAAGTAACCGCCACGTGGCAAATTATGATGTTGCCCGCATGGGTAGCTCAACTGGTCATAGAGGTGAAACTTTGGAATAATGACCAGGGATCGAGTCTCACCCGCGGCAGTGTGGGAGCAACCTCTCAAAGTGAGGGGGGCTTCTTGTGCGCTGTTCAGTTGAGTCACCATGATTTACATCCTCCCAAATGCTCTGTCGGGCCGGGGTGTTGGGGGCCCTTCAGTGATGAGATTTAATTATTGTGACTATGAAGTTAAAACACTACTGGAAATTATGGAATTTCCGACCACCTGAAAGTGATCTTAAATCAAGTCGAAAACCTTGTTCCGACCACTTTTGGTATCCGGAAAAATCTTTGTTGCTATTTCCGGTCACTTTTTGCTTTCGACTTGATTTAAGATCACTTTCAGGTGGTCGGAAATTCAATAATTTCCAGTAGTGAAAAATTATGAATATATAGATTTATAATTATGAATATATGGTTCAGTAATTATGAACATAGAGTTTTGTAATTGTGAATACAGAGTTCAATAATTATGATTTATAATTATGAACATATAGTTCAGTAATTATGAACATAGAACTGTGTTCACCTTGTAAGGTGGACACGGTTCTCCAGCATAACGATTGTTGAGTGGTCAAATAGGACAATTTCGGTTTAATTGAATAATTTTGAGTTGTTCTTAGATTCAATTGTAGTTTTTTTTTTTTTAATACAATATATAGCTAGCCTATTTAGTCATTATTTGTTTTGGTTCTTTTTAATATGATCACATCCCATCATTAACATTAATTTTTTAGATTAAACAATACAATTTTAAGTTTTAATCATTATTTAGTTCCTAATCATAAAACAAAAAAAAAAAAAAAATCGATGTTAAGGTTGAAATTTCATCAAACTAGAATATATTATTATTAAATGTGAAATTACAGCCATAGTGGATATCAAAACTGAAATTTTTAAAAATTATCAAAGATTCTTCCATCTCTTTGCCAAAAAGAAATCCTAATTCTACTGTTCATCACTCTACACAAAATATAAGATATTTATCAACGTATATATAATTTCGAGTGGAATTATTTTGAATGTATTTCAAGTAAGTTAGGGTATACCCAAAAACATTTGAATTGATCATCAATTTTGTATACTTATTTTAATATTTGTTAAAATATGGCTTTTGTAGGTGCACATGTGTCAAGACTTTTTATGCTCATTTATTTAGACTGATTTGTATACGCTTGCGAACAAGAGATGATGAGAATGTATGTAAAAGTATTGTATTCCATCATGATGTTTGAGAGTACAGAGAGCGAATATATAGATACTAGATATAGTCCTAGTCTAACACGAATAATATAGTCTAGTCTAATATGGATAATATAGTCCTAATACTCCCCCTCAAGCACAAGATTGAGTAGCCAAAACATTGAGCTTGTCATGAAAAGAATTAAAACGCAGAGACGAAAGAGACTTTGTAAAGATATCCGCTAGTTGATCTTTGGTTGAAATAAAGTGCACCTCTAACTCCTTTTTAGCTACTTTATCGCGAACAAAATGATAGTCAATCTCAATGTGCTTCGTGCGGGCATGAAACACTAGATTGGCACATAAGTAAGTAGCTTCCAAATTATCACACCATAGTCGAGGAGGAGATGCAGGAGGGATGCGGATTTCGTGTAACAGGGAAACAAGCCATGTAACCTCTGCAGATACATCAGCTAGTCTCTTGTATTCTGCTTTAGTTGAGGAACGTGCCACAGTCCGTTGCTTCCGACAAACCCAAGATATAAGATTACTGCCAAAGAACACAGCAAAACCACTAGTAGACTTGCGATCATTCGGATCGCCAGCCCAATCTAAGTCAGAATAGGCGAGAATATCCATAGATGTAGACCGAGAAATACGCAGACCAAGATTCAGGATGCCCTTGACATACCACAGGACTCTTTTTAGAGAGGCCCAATCCGTAGTAGTGGGAGCATGCATGTGTTGACACAAGAGATTAACAGCATAAGATAAATCAGGGCGAGTTACCGTAAGATACTGGAGAGCACCTGCAAGACTCTTGTACTGTGTAGGATCGACATAGGGAACGGCAACTTCGTCAGTGATTTTCGCAGAAGAGACGGGCGTGACTACTGGCTTGCAGTCCAGGCCACCATGCCAGTACGTTTGAGAATATCCTTCATGTACCATTGTTGTGATAAAAGCATACCGCCAGATAACGGGACAGTCTCAATACCCAAAAAGAAAGAAGGCACACCCATATCACGAACCTTAAACTCAAGGGTTAATTTATCAATAAGAGCAGTAACACGATCTGAGTCAGAACCCATAATCAAAATGTCATCAACATGCACCAAGAAATAAAAACGAATATTGTCACGAGAATAGATAAAGAGAGACACATCTGTCTTTGAAGGCGAGAAGTCCACAGAGACAAGAAAATCATGTAACCTTGTGAACCAAACACGCAGAGCCTGTTTGAGCCCGTATAGAGATTTTTTGAAGCAAACACACATGATCGGTTAACGACTTGTCCTCATAACCAGGTGGCTGTCGCATGTAAACAGGTCGTCTCAGCTAGCTCGCCATTTAAAAAAGCGTTGTGAATATCCAACTGGCGAATAGTCCAACCACGAGATGCGGATAAAGATAAGAGAAGGCGTACAGTAGTGGGTTTAACCACAAGACTAAAGGTTTCAAAAAGTCCTCTCTAGCAACTTGATTAAAACCCTTGGCCACCAACCTAGCTTTGCGACGTTCTATTGAACCATCGGCCTTCCGTTTGGTTCTGAAAATCCACTTGCAACCAACAACATTCATACCTGGTTGAAACGGAACAAGACGCCACGTATGACTATGGACCAAGGCATTGAACTCTGCGTCCATCGCATCACGCCACTCAGAAAACTTGACCGCCTGAGAGTAACAAGTAAGCTCAGGTGTTATGGTAGAAATAGTGGTTAAGGCGACATATTGATGCGGACCCGAGCAACGAGTGTTCATAGCATGCGACCGAGGAGGAGGAGTGGCTCGCCAAAGACGTTCGCGCGGCCTGCCGCGCTGCTCAACCTGCTGGTCCAAGACAGTCCGCTCACTCGATGCGGACTGCTCGGGACCATTATCGTCACCATCGCCAGAAGCTAACACGGGCTCATCCAACCACCGAGCGCCATCAATAGCCATAGCCGAGAGACCACTACCTCGGCACGTCACAACCAGTGCAGCAGCCCAAGATTCGGAACATAGTCTAGCAACCTGCGAGGCAACAAGAGAAACAAAGGGAAACACAGTCTCCTCGAATCGCACGTGGCGACAGATAAAAACCTTGTTAGTGTTAGTATCCAAACAGCAGTAGCCACGATAAGACGGAGGATAACCTAGAAAAACATAGGGAGACGAATGAAACTGGAGTTTATTGCGATTATATGGACGAAGGACAGGAAAGCACAAACAACCAAATACTCGCAAGTAAGAGTAGGACGGGGGAGATCGATGCAAACGAAAATGAGGAGACTCATCAGACAGAACATGAGTAGGCATTTTATTAATTAGATACACAGCAGTTTCAAAAGCATAGTCCTAAAAACGAGACGGGACAGATGCTTGAGCCATTAAAGACAGTCGTGTCTCAACAACAGGATGATACCTGCGTTCCACTCGACCATTTTGCTCGTGAGTATACGCACAGGATTTCCTGTGACCAAGCTTTTTATATTCTCCCCTTAAATCAGACTGAAAAGAAATAATCTTGCGAGAAAAAAAAATGTTCAACAAGTGACCGAAACTTATCAAATATAGCATACAAATCAAACTTTGCATGCATTGGATAATACCACATATAACGAGTGTAATCATCCACAAACAACACAAAATATTTAAAGCCAGTCGCAGAAAGTAATGGCGCAGGGCCCCAAATATCTTAATATATTAATTCCAAAGGATGCGTACTAGTAGTTTCAACACGAGATAAAGGAAAACGAGAAGATTTTCCCAATTGACAAGAGGAACATACATTGGGAAGATCGCTAGAATTAAATGTACTAATAGACAGATATGCTAGAATTTGACGCAAGACTCGAGAATGAGGATGCCCCAACCGCATGGGCCAAACGTAAGAGGATCGCGCAGCAACAAACGCAGTATGGGAGGCACAAGACATAGACCATGTGTAGAGACCTCCAGACGCATGTCCCTTAAAAAGAACCTTCTTGGTCAAAATGTCCTTCATATAGAATCAAAGAGGGTGAAACTCAAAGAAAACATTGTTGTCTTTCGCAAAACGCTGAACAGATAATAAAGAAGAAGAGAGACCAGGGACATGCAAAACATCATGCAACTTAAACGACCTAGAATCAGTGGCTAACGAAGCGGAACCAACATTAACAATAGGCAAACCTGTAGCACTGCCGACTTGCAGAGTTTCCGGGCCATCATAACTTGTCGCGGAAGTTATCAAGGATGAATCAGGGGTAGCATGATTAGTAGCACCAGTGTCCAGGCACCACTCATGAGGACCGCTGTGGTCACTAATCTTACCAGAGTCAGCCACATTCGCCTGAGGAGCCAGGGGGGGTGGTTGAGAAACGATGCCAACACGAGAGAGCCCCGTGTCCTTGTTTGTTGCAGATTTGGCACCGAGAACCCGTGCGCGAGCCACGCCCGCGACCACGACCACGTCTGCCGCCTCCCGAGCATCGACCGCAACCTTGCTGCTGTGTCACGTTGCCACGCCCACCGTGACTAGGGGCCGCACCGCCTCGGCCGGCGGCCATCGCAACCGGCGGGACACCACCGACTCCATCGTCAGCACAAATCCACTCCTGTGACACCAAGAAATCCGCCACCTCTACAAGCGGGACTGCAGCACCCCGAGCCAGGGTTGCCACAAGCGGACGAAACTCAGACCGCAAGCCACAAAAGACGTATAAGTTATGATCGTCTAACGTAACATCACGACCGGCAAGAGCTAAATCATCAATCAACAGCTGTGCACGATTGATATAATCTGCGATGGGGGAATCACCCTGCCGAAGGGCTTGCAACTCACCGAATAACCGCAACACCCGAGAACGCGAGGAAGAGGCGAGAGATTGTTCGATGGTGAGCCAGAGTTGCCGTGTAGTAGAACGACCAACGGCGAACCGCATTGTCTCCTCCGAAAGAGACGAAATTAAGAGAGATAAAATAGCCTTGTCTTGCCTCCTACCAAGCCACCTACCGAGCCACGAGGTCGCCCGCCGCCGCTAGACTGTCGGCAGTCAAAACAACGGCATCGGCGGCAGCGACTGGCGCTGTGACCGGGTACGGTATACTACCATCGATGAAGTCGAGAAGACCTTGACCTTCTAGAAACGGTAGCATCTGCGTCCGCCAAAAAAAAAAAAAAGATAATTACGGGAGGCCAGTTTCAAGGAAAAAAAAAAGTGATGAGCCGATGAGAGGCTATTCCCGGTGGGCAAAGGGGAAGTCTCGGTAACGGTCCGTTCAGAAGATCGAACAGAGCCATCATCAGGGAGACCGAAACCTTCCATTAGAGAAAACCTGGAAGCTGATACCAGATGAGAATGTATGTAAAAGTATTGTATTCAATCATGATGTCTGAGAGTACAGAGAGCGAATATATAGATACTAGATCGAGTCCTAGTCTAACACGAATAATATAGTCCTAGTCTAATATGGATAATATAGTCCTAGTCTAATATGAATAATATAGTCCTAGTCTAATATGAATAATATAGTCCTAATAGAGATAACCCTATACTATATAATTTAAATTCATTCAAAAATAAAGTTATAATATATATATATATATATATATATATATATATATATATATACACACACACACTACTACAAACTTACATATCCTTTTTGAACTTGAAACAAAGGCTGCTTCAGAACATTATTACAATCTCATTTTTCCCAACTCAAGTGGATATATTTTGATATTTATATTTTAATTCACCATTATCCATTTTGTGCGTATAATATATTAAATTAAAACATCGCTTAGGAGAACTCGAATGCACTTTGACTCTAAACAGATTTGGAGTGGAACTTACTAAAAATATATATATACCAATAACAATCATTTTAAATTAAATGCCATTTCAAATCAATATTCTAACATTATTTTAAAACATTAAGATTGCATTAACGTTCATCGTAAATATTGTTAAAACTAGTCTTGTCTATGCGCGATGCACAAAAATATATGTCCAATATTTATATTTTTAAAAATAACTAACAAATTTTTATATTGCCAATTAAAATCTAAATGAAATAAAATTTATTTGTTATATTAATCCAATATATAATGTCTACAATTATTATTATTATTAAAGAATATAAGAAAAGATATGGTGGATGCATGTGCATGGTAAAAGACTAAAAGTAATGGAAAAGATAACGGAAATTATAACAATAAGGGTATTTTTATCCATAAAATTGTATAGTACAACTCTAAAAGCACAATGTACAAAATAATTAGCACTAAAAATATGAACATAAATTAGGGATATAACTTTAATTGAGACTTATTATGTTCTTAGACTAGATAAGAAGTTTAATTCTCATTGTTATTGTGATTGAAACATAATTAACACATTTTAATATTTTTTTGAATCCAACACATTTTAATATTTTATTTTTTTTTTGGAACCAACACTTTAATATTTAGTTCTCTTATAAACAAAAATATATCATCTTCTAAGAGTTATATCTGTTGGAAAAATTAGCTTAAAATGGCATAAAATGGCATATTAAGTGGCTATTTTGTGGTACAATTATCAGTGGGGTCCACTTCCGATTTGGGTCGGGTCAAAGTGGATTCGGATTCTTCGTAGTAAGACGAAGAGATTGATATATTGTACGCTCAAAACGGATAATGGGTGAATGAGATATTGATTCTCAAAGTAGACCCATTTAAGTTGGGAAATGAAGGGAAAATGTAGGACTTTGTCTCACATTGGTTTGGAAACAAGATTTGCCCCCCTTATATACATGAGCTCTTTTCAAGCTTGAAGAATTGTATAGCATAGAGGCTCTCTCGCGCGAGGGGGGGGGGGGGGGGTTGCAAATCAAAATCCAACTAGAGGACATCAAAAAGGCTTGAAATCAAGCCCGAGCTCACCTGCGGGCACGAATGTCGTCCGGAAATGGGCTGGCCTTGCGGGCTAAGTTATGCCTAACTTCGGTATCTTTTTCCATCTGTTATAGTCACTTGGCTCGACCAAAACCGAGAACACCACTCTCGTGCTACAGAGAGCACGAGAGGTCGTGGTGCATGACTCGGCCAAAACCGAAAACACCACTCTCGTGCTACAGAGAGCACGAGAGGTTGTGGTGCACCGAGAGCAAAACTCTCGTGCAACGGTGAACACGAGAGGTGTACTCTCGTATTGCACCATAGCACGAGAGGTGTACTCTCGTGGTGTACCACAGCACGAGAGTGTGAACTCTCGTGCACCCCAACGGTCTGAAACCCGAAAGTGCAGAAGATTAAACTCATCTGTTACGGAATTAATACTGTTTTAATTCCAATTTTTTAATTCTGAGTTTAATCCTACTTAGTGGTGACCGTTACAGGTGTTACACAATTGGTTTTAACACCAATTTAATAGCCATGTTGAATGCTATCACTCCAACATCCCTATATAAAGAGGGGTAGAAGCAGTAGCATTTGACACACAGTGAGAAACAAAAGGAATTCCAGTAGCTTTTCATCTCAAAACTCTGCTTCTACTCTCTTCTTTTAGCCAACCAGTGTTCTAAGCTTTGCTTTGTTTGCCGGGTTCCTTGTTTAGGTGTTTAAACAAGGAATCGAAGCACGTTTTATCCTGGGAAACCTAGGCTACAACACTCCTAGCACTTGTGGGAGGTAGCAAATAAGGTTTTAAGGAAAAGAACCTTGTGTTCGAACTCGTGCTAAACCTATACCCAAACACTCAACCTTTTCCTTCCCAATTTTCTGTTTTCCCATATAATATTAATCTTTCCGTAGGATTATTATTATTTTTGAGATTTTCAACAATATTACCCAACAATCTTAAAACCTTATATCCGTTTCCCGTTGGTTGTTCATCTCTAATTTCCTAGAAGAAATGGAGAATCCAGTTTTGCCAGCTCTCGGGGAGGAGAATGTTGTTGAGAACAACAGTGGTGGGAATGGCAATAATGTTGCTAATTCCCAGGCTACACCAGTGAACGTTGGTTCACAAGATGGTGGGAGCACCGAGGGATATATTCCCATGACTCGGGTACCTACGGTACCGAGTGGTTCAGCCGAAAGACCGGAGAAATTCACCAGTATTGGATCGAATTTCAAAAGGTGGCAACAAAAGATGTTGTTCTACCTAGCAACTCTCGGCTTGGCGAGATTTTTGACCGAGAAGGTTCCCGAACTAAGGGAACAGGATGCCCAATCCGTGATGGCAGTAGGCTATTGGAAGGATTCGGACTTCCTTTGCCGAAACTACATCCTGAATGGATTGTGTGCCACGCTATATGATGTATATCGAAAGATAAGCACATCAAAAGCGTTGTGGGAAGCTTTGGATCATAAATACCGAAGTGAGGATGCCGGTGCAAAGAAATTTGTGGTTGGCCGATTCCTTGACTTCAAAATGGTTGATTCCAAAACCGTGCTAAGTCAGGTTGAAGATTTACAACTAATCTTTGATGAAATCCGTGACGAAGGAATGACGTTGAGTGAAGCCTTCCTAGTGGGATCTGTTATCCACTTGCTGCCTCCAGGTTGGAAGGACTTCAAGAACTACCTTAAGCATAAGCGAAAGGAGATGAATCTGGAAGACCTGATCCAGCGACTCAGAATTGAGGAGGGGAACAGGACGAATGATGGAAGAAATTCTGTCACTGTTGGTGCTAAAGCCAATGTTGTGGAGCATGCTAAAAACTCCAAGAAGAACAAGAAGGACAAGCAAAAGCTAGGTCCGAAAGGAGGCATTACCAAGAAGAAATTTCATGGAAAATGCTTCAATTGTGGCAAGACTGGCCACAAGTCCTCTGAGTGCAAAGTTCCAAAGAAGAAGAACAAGAGTTCTAAAGCCAACATGGTTGAGGAAAGCAATCAGAAGGAAGTCGAGATTAGCCTTTCGGCTATGGTGACCGAGGTGAACCTCGTGGACTCTAACCCACGAGAGTGGTTCATCGACACTGGTGCAACAAGGCACTTGTGTTGCAACTGAGAAATGTTCAACACCTTTGAGACCGTTGAGGGCGAGAAGGTTTGGATGGGAAACTCTGCTCAGTCTGTTGTGGAAGGCGTGGGCAAGGTGGTTCTGAAGATGACTTCCGGGAAGGAACTGACGTTGAACAACGTGCTGTATGTTCCAGAGCTGAGGAAGAATCTGGTGTCTGGCTCACTGTTGAACAAGCATGGCTTTCGCATGGTGTTCGAGTCAGACAAGGTTGTTTTGTCTAAGTTAGGAATGTTTGTAGGCAAAGGTTATGTAACTGATGGGCTTTTTAAGCTCAATGTAATGCCTATTATCATGAATAAGAGCAAAGTTAATTCCGTTTACTTGCTTGAGTCTTCCAATTTGTGGCATGGTAGACTAGGTCACGTTAATTATAATTCTATACGTAGATTAATTAACATGGACCATATTCCTAATTTTCAAATTAACACAAATAACAAATATGAAATTTGTGTTGAGGCAAAATTAACAAAAGTACCTTTCAAATCGGTTGAAAGGGAAACTGAACCACTAGAATTAATCCATAGTGATTTGTGCGATTTTAGATCGATACAAACGAGAGGTGGTAATAAATATTTTATCACATTTATCGACGATAGCACACGTTATTGCTATGTGTATTTGCTTAAAAGCAAGTACGAAGCCTTGGAAAAATTCATTCTTTATAAGAATGAAGTTGAAAACCAACTTAATCGTAAGATTAAGAAAGTTAGAAGCGATCGAGGTGGTGAGTACGAAGCACCTATTGGTGACTTCTGTGCGAGTGTAGGTATAATACACGAGCGTACTACACCTTACTCACCTCAATCGAACGGTGTTGCCGAACGAAAGAATCGTACATTGAAAGATATGATGAATGCGATGCTTATAAGTTCGGGCCTACCTCAAGACGCGTGGGGTGAGGCTATTTTGACAAGTAATTACCTTTTAAATAAGGTACCCCACAAGAAGCTTGATAAGACTCCTTATGAGCTGTGGAACGGTAGGAAACCTTCCTACCAGTACCTGAAAGTGTGGGGGTGTCTTGCCAAAGTTTTGGTGCCAACACCTAAGAAAGTAAAGATAGGTCCTAAGACGGTGGACTGTATCTTTATTGGCTATGCACATAATAGTAGTGCTTATCGGTTCTTAGTACACGAGTCCCATAATCCGGACGTACACGAGAACACGATAATAGAATCAAGGAATGCATCTTTCTTTGAAAATGTATTTCCTTGTAGGTCCAATGAGGGACCGAGTTCGTCAAAACGAACGTTTGACGAAGCTATGGATAATGATAGTGGGGAATCCGAGAGAGAACCCGAGCTCGAGCCAAGACGCAGTAAGCGGGCGAGAGTTGGAAAATCATTTGGTCCTGATTTTCTAACTTACTTGTTGGAGTACGATTCGAGTACTCTAACTTGTTTATTAGAAAATGAACCCGATTTTCTATCTTGTTTGATAGAAAACGAGCCTCGAACGTACGAAGAAGCCGTGACTTCTACAGAAGGACCAATGTGGAAAGAGGCTATTAAAAGTGAAGTGGATTCTATTTTACAGAATCACACTTGGGAACTTGTTGATCTTCCTCCGGGTAGTAAACCCTTAGGATCCAAGTGGGTCTTTAAAAGGAAGATGAAACCCGATGGTTCCATCGAGAAGTATAAGGCTAGGCTTGTAATCAAGGGTTACAGGCAACGCGAGGGCCTTGATTACTTCGACACGTATTCTCCCGTGACGAGAATAAATTCCATTAGAATGATACTTGCTATAGCCGTGCTGCGGAATTTGGAAGTTCATCAAATGGACGTTAAAACCGCTTTCCTAAATGGCGAACTAGATGAGGAAATCTATATGGAACAACCCGAAGGGTTCGTGGTTCCGGGCCAAGAAAGGAAAGTGTGTAAGTTGGTTAAATCGCTATATGGTTTAAAACAAGCGCCTAAGCAATGGCACGAGAAGTTTGACCATGCGATGTTGACTAATGGATTTAAAATAAACGAAAGTGACAAATGTGTCTACGTTAAAGAAACGATAAACGGTTATGTCATTCTTTGTTTATACGTAGATGACATGCTCATCGTTGGTAGTAACGATCGGATGATCAAGTCTACCAAAAACATGTTAAATGCGAGATTTGACATGAAGGATATGGGTTTGGCTGATTTAATCCTCGGGTTTAGAATCATTAGAAGACCTAATGGTCTGGTGTTAAGCCAATCACATTATATTGATAAAATCCTTGAAAAATTTAACAAGGATAATCATCAAGGGACTAGGACGCCATTAGATCGAAGCGTTCATCTAACCAAGAACCACGGAGAGTGTATTTCTCAAGTAGAACATGCTCGGGTTATTGGTAGTTTGATGTATCTAATGAGCTGTACTAGGCCGGATATTGCCTTTGCGGTTAGTAAACTCAGTAGATATACGAGTAACCCCGGTGTCATGCACTGGACGGCAATAGTGAAGGTTCTGAGATACTTAAGGTATACTCGAGACCTTGGACTGCACTATGGGAGATATCCTGCTGTACTTGAAGGGTATAGCGACGCTAGCTGGATATCCGATATTAAGGACTCCAAGTCCACAAGTGGCTACGTGTTTACACTAGCCGGTGCAGCCGTTGCATGGAAATCCTCTAAACAGACCGTGATAGCTAGATCCACGATGGAATCTGAGCTGATAGCCTTGGACAAATGTTGTGAAGAGGCTGAATGGCTACGCCATTTTTTAGAGGATATTCCTAATTGGGAAAGACCTGTACCTCCAATGTGTGTGCATTGCGATAGTCAAGCTACAATTGGACGAGTACAGAATCATATGTATAATGGTAAGTCTAGACATGTGCATCGTAGACATAATACCATTAGACAACTTCTCACAACTGGTGTTGTCTCGATTGACTACGTAAAGTCAGAAGACAATATAGCGGATCCGCTAACCAAAGGGTTATGTAGAGTAGCTGTGGAGAAGTTGAGACGAGGAATGGGTCTAAAGCCCTTGGTATAAAGTTCTATAGTGGACACCCAACCTAGCTGGCACCTAGGTTCAACGGGACAACTAAATTATGGAACGGAGCGTGTCACTGTGGGGGTCTCAGATTCCCTACCACTTCTCGTTAGAAATAGTGGCTCCCGCACAAGGTTAGCATGTTAAATACTTTAGTGATTCGAATGTCGGTTGACATATGTAAGTATGCGGGATACTCGGGAAAGAATCACCTATGCGAGAGAGGAGTGAGGGTCGCTTCAAAGGAGAATTGACGGGCACAATTCTTCACAAACTCTTGCAGAACCAGGAATGGTGACCCACGACCAAAATGGACACAATCATGAGAACAAAGCATGGTTGGGAGGTTCCTGTGTGAGATATGTCATCGTCTACACAAACGGCAGTCTGTTCAAAGACATCGCGTTCTACCGTATAGTCAGTAGAGTAAATGTATCTTCACGAGGGAAGGTTCAAAGGGTGTGACCCTACCTATCCTATGCAGGGATCGACCGTTGAACACAGTTGTTTCCGTTTTAAAACTACTCCCGAAAATCAATTTTCATTCATGTGGGGGATTGTTGGAAAAATTAGCATAAAATGGCATATTAAGTGGCTATTTTGTGGTACAATTATCAGTGGGGTCCACTTCCGATTTGGGTCAGGTCAAAGTAGATTCGGATTCTTCGTAGTAAGACGAAGAGATTGATATATTGTACGCTCAAAACGGATAATGGGTGAATGAGATATTGATTCTCAAAGTAGACCCATTTAAGTTGGGAAATGAAGGGAAAATGTAGGACTTTGTCTCACATTGGTTTGGAAACAAGATTCGCCCCCCTTATATACATGAGCTCTTTTCAAGCTTGTAGAATTGTATAGCATAGAGGTTCTCTCGCGCGGGGGGGGGGGGGGGGTGCAAATCAAAATCCAACTAGAGGACATCAAAAAGGCTTGAAATCAAGCCCGAGCTCACCTGCGGGCACGAATGTCGTCCGGAAATGGGCTGGCCTTGCGGGCTAAGTTATGCCTAACTTCGGTATCTTTTTCCATCTGTTATAGTCACTTGGCTCGGCCAAAACCGAGAACACCACTCTCGTGCTACAGAGAGCACGACAGGTCGTGGTGCATGGCTCAGCCAAAACCGAAAACACCACTCTCGTGCTACAGAGAGCATGAGAGGTTGTGGTGCACCGAGAGCAAAATTCTCGTGCAACGGTGAACACGAGAGGTGTACTCTCGTATTGCACCATAGCACGAGAGGTGTACTCTCGTGGTGTACCACAGCACGAGAGTGTGAACTCTCGTGCACCCCAACGGTCTGAAACCCGAAAGTGCAGAAGATTAAACTCATCTGTTACGGAATTAATACTGTTTTAATTCCAATTTTTTAATTCTGAGTTTAATCCTACTTAGTGGTGACCGTTACAGGTGTTACACAATTGGTTTTAACACCAATTTAATGGCCATGTTGAATGCTATCACTCCAACATCCCTATATAAAGAGAGGTAGAAGCAGTAGCATTTGACACACAGTGAGAAACAAAAGGAATTCCAGTAGCTTTTCATCTCAAAACTCTGCTTCTACTCTCTTCTTTTAGCCAACCAGTGTTCTAAGCTTTGCTTTGTTTGCCGGGTTCCTTGTTTAGGTGCTTAAACAAGGAATCGAAGCACGTTTTATCCTGGGAAACCTAGGCTACAACACTCCTAGCACTTGTGGGAGGTAGCAAATAAGGTTTTAAGGAAAAGAACGTTGTGTTCGAACTCGTGCTAAACCTATACCCAAACACTCAACCTTTTCCTTCCCAATTTTCTGTTTTCCCATATAATATTAATCTTTCTGTAGGATTATTATTATTTTTGGGATTTTCAACCATATTACCCAACAATATCTACAATACAAGTGCGACCAACCAAATATATATATATATATATATATATATATATATATATATATATATATATATATATATATATATATATATATATATTTAAATACTACAGACTCTATTACAATGCAGTATCTGTTCATAACTAGTTTCTCAACCTTTTGAAGCACAAAAAGAGTCAATATCGCCACCACTGAGGCTCAATCCCACAACCTCCCATAATTTATTTCTCTATTTCGTAAAAAAAAAAAAAAAAAAAAAAAAAAAAAAAAAAAAAAATTAAAAAATTAAAAAATTAAAAAATTAAAAAATTAAAAACAAAATTATTTCTCTAGATTATTTGAGTGTATATTCTTCATTTGTTTTATGGTTTAAATATCTGCAGAGATGAATGCAGTAACACTTGGAAAAGAGGAGAAATTCTGTAGTAATAATGGATTGTTATGCATCGGCATTGAGTGTAAAAAATTTTGTAAAAAAATTCATTTTACTTATCGTCATCTATGTACAAAGGGGCTGCCTATGAGATGTTGCTGCTGGAGACGGAAGAAGATATCTCTAATGTAATTAAAAATAAAACTGTGTGCTTAAATAAATAATATTGATTATTATGTTATGAAATTAATATTTCTATATACCTATAAATTATACCTTTAAATAATTATACCTATTGTGGAATACCAAACATTTTTTGAATACCCCTGAACTTCAACCAAAGTCCCCCAAACCATCCACTGTAAAACACCGCCTCCCAAACCCTCTTAAAAGCTACTCTGGGTACAATACATTGTGCGCCCTGAGCGATTTCTTTTTTTTTTTTTTTTTAGAAATTCCGTTTTCCGCCATTAACTTAAAAAAAAAAAAAAAAAAAAAAAAAATCTGTTTCGTATGTACGGAATTGTATAGTAAAATACACATAAACTCCTAACATAATACATATAATCTAACATAATACATAATACACATGAACTCTTAACATAATACATAAACTCTTAACATTGTACACATAAACACAAGTGTTAAATAAATAAATAAATAAATAAATAAATAAATAAATAAATAAATAAATATATATATATATATATATATATATATATATATATATATATATATATAAAACAGGATTGGACGGACGGAACGGTGTCCATCGTCAATTCCCACCAACTTATAAAAACGTCGTCGTTTTGGGTCAGAACACACAATACATTGTGCGACCTGGTGCACGATATAACGATTGCTCAATCGTTATACCGTGCACCAGGGCGCACACAGCAATGTGCACCCCGCGCCTCCCAAAACGACGTCGTTTTGTTAAGTTGTAAAAAAAAAAAAAAAAAAAAAAAAAAAAATCCTCTGTTTCGAATGCACATAAACTCATAACAGAATACACATAAACGCATAACAGAATACACATAATCTAACATAAATACATAATACACATAAACTATAACATAATACACATAAACTCATAACATAAGACACATAAACTCTTAACTGAATACACATAAACTCTTAACTGAATTCACATAAATTCTTAATACAATACACATAAACTTTTAACTGAATACACATAATGGGGTTTGGTTAACATACTACACATAAACTCTTAATTGAACACACATAAACTCATAACACAATACACATAAAATTTTACTAAATACACATAACGAGGTTTGGTCTGTTTAGATGGACGGAGTGAGGTCAACATGAGGTCAGCACGCGTTTTGTGTCTGGGCGCACATTGCTATGTGCGGCGTGGTGCACGATATAATTTGCCACGATTGCTCTCCAGGTATCCATAAAATCCAATAAACCGCCACCATGGCCCATCTCCCTCAACTCGGCAAATTATTGTGTGGACCATGGTCCACACAATGTCATGTGAACCACAATAAAAAGTACATTTTAATATACTAAATGTACATTATTTTTGTATTGTATGTACATTAGACAATATAATGTATACTCAGTACAAAAATAATGTACATCCTTTGAATACAATGTACATTATTTTTGTATTGAATGTACATAATTTTTGTACTGAATGTACATTATTTTACACTATACAAAATATGGTCCATACAATTTATGTGGATCAATAATGATTGCCTCAACTCCACATGTGCCATCAATAAAATTGTTAGAATACTCCAGAACTTCAACCCCCATGCCCTCTTTGCAAAGCATCACTCCTCCCCTTACAATCAACTCCCATGCAGCCGACCTAACCCAACTGCCTTCTAACTACTTCGACTTTATTTTTATCACAATGTGTTTCGCAAAGAAAAACCACTTTAAGCCTCTTACGCTAGATGATATCCAGCAACACGCAAATAGCAATCGTTATACCTGCACCACGGTGCGTATAGCACTGTGCGTTCCGCGCCTCTCAAAACAATGTCTTTTTGATAAGTTATGTAGGGAGTTGACGCGATTATGTGTATTATGTTAAGAGTTGATATTTATTATGTTAAAAGTTTATGTAGATTATGTATTATGTTAGATTATATGTATTATCTTTTTAAAAAAAAAAAGTATGTGTATTTTGTTATACAATTATGTGTATTCTAGTATAAAATTATGTACATTTTTTTAACCTGAGATTTTTTTTTTAAAGAAAATTAACCTTCAACACAAGGTAGCAAAATTTCAAAAAAAAAATACACAAAAATCTGAAACGACATCGGTTTGCATCAAGGCGCACAATCCAATGTGCACCCTGGTGCAGGATATAAATTGCCCGCAAATAGCCAATGGGTTGTCAATCCCATGACAATTTCATGCTAAAAAAATTCATTGATCCTAGCGGGCCTGTGATGGGGCACAGTGACCCAGATCCCAATCATTATTTCATGGACCATGGTCTACACATTTGTGTGAATCATAAAAAAAAATATAAAAAAAAATATTAAAAAAATAATAATAATAATAATAATAAAGTACATTTTTAATATACTAAAAATACATTATTTGTATATATAAAGTACATTATTTGAAAGTACATGATTTTTATATATTATCAAATAATGTACATTCAGTATATTAAAAATGCATATTACATTCATGGTCCATACAACTGTGTGGATCATGGTCTACACAATAATTTGTCCCCAAACCCCTCAACTCCAATTGTTATGTTGTGAGCACGTGCTCACCTTGCATGGTGCGCACGAATCTATATCCATAATTTCTATACTGTAGATCCATAATTTCTAGACTTTTGGTGAGCTAAAATTTGTACTTTAGATTCATAATTTCTAAAACCGTAGGATCCATAATTTAAATACAGTAGATCCATAATTTCTATACATTAGATCCATAATTTCTGTACTACACTGATTTGTGAAAACATGGTTCAACAATTGGAATCTAAAATATAAATTTTAGCTCATCGAGATTCTAGAAATTATGAATCTACAGTATAAAAATTATGAATCTATAATATAAAAATTATAGATATAGATTCATACACAACATGTGTATGGTGGGCACGTGCTCACAGCATCATTTACCCCTCAACTCCGATCCATGTCAATATTCCCAACCCCCTCCGTAAGACAACCATCTTTTAACCCCCTACGCTTTTGATCAACAAAAACTACACCTTGTAGACAGCGCATCACCCTCGTCACATTTACTACCCCCCACTAACACCGTCACGTTACATCCACTCAAGTTCCATGCACGTTCCGTAACCCCTAGTCAACCGCTAACCCACTTTCCATATCTACTTTCCCACCCCGGCCTTCCAAACATAACAGGTTTCAGATTTCCGCACCCTTCACTTCTCCACGCATGAAGAGATAAGAGATTATTGACCAACCACCACTGCCCCACGGCGGCTGAGGTACGCCGGCTAGCCGGCCAAAGATATGACCTATATGGCTTCTCTCCCACAGTTTCACTGGATGCAGAATATTTCTCAAACAAATAATTACTCGGAGTATCGGGTTGTTGACCCATAGGGAAACGGAGCAAGCACTAACTACTAATCTATTCTTGAGATGCTAATCCTATAAAAAAAAAAAAAAAAAAAAAAAAAAAGTGATTGTTTGATTGTAAAACTAATTAAAAGAACAAGCTAAGGTAGCAAGTTGATAAAAACAATAGAGAGAGAATGAGATTTCTGGGATTCAAGTATTTAATCATCTAGTACCAATCTAAGGAACAATATTTAATTCGGGTTCAAGCAAGTGTTAGAATGTATACAAGGGATGGAAGGAATTACTCCCATAATTTCAATCCAAAAATAATGCGAGTGAATATTCATTCCTATATGACATAAACACTCAACAATTATATTTAAGAACAAGCATTCAAGGTAATTTCTTAACTAATATGGCATCTCCAATGTGCAATAGTCAAGAGTTAACTCCTTAACAAACATACAATCTCTCAAGGTGCAATAGTCAAGTGTAATTGTGGGTGCTCTTAAGTATGCCCTAACTCCCATTAAGAGTTCTTTTAAATTTAATGACAAATAAAAATGCTCAACAAGTAGTAGAGATACAATTGAAATCTTTTCTTTATTCTTCTCTCCCTTTTCTTGAAGTTCATTCTGCAAATAAGGTATAAATATTAATTAATAATTAAGCAATGTTGCAAAAATCGTGCCTAGGCGCCATTGCGCCGCCGCGAAGAAGGTCGAAATCGGCCATCTCCGCGGCCGGCCGCCTAGCCGGCTGAACCGGCGCTTTTATTTTTTTATTTTTTTTTTTTTTTTTGCGTTTTAAATTGCGAAAATTTCGGGAAGGCATAACTTTTGACATGGTTGTCCGTTTTGGACAATTTTTTTTTTCAAATCGCGTATTTTTTCGAGATCTATCCACCGCAAACAGCCGAAGGCGGTTTGGTCCACTAATTTCTCAAAAAAATGCTTCTTTAGCTCTTAATTTTAGTTTTTTATATATTTAGATGGTTTAAACAATCTTTTGAACACTTTTACAACCACTTTCGTAAATAGTTTCTAAGAAATAACTATGGAAACCTTATGTTTTATTACTAAATTTTAAAAAATTTTAATTTTTAATTTTATTTTTAATTAAAAAAAAAAAAAAAAAAATCGGCGCCTAGGCGCCCCCTTGGCGCCTAGGGGGCGCCTAGCGTGTTTTGCAACATTGTAATTAAGTAAATTAATTAAAGAGATGTCAAAACATTTATATGACTATAATTTTTATACCATGATTTCCTTTACATTTAGAACGGATCAATTAAGTTTTATTAGACTTTTTTCTTGATGCCCTCCAAACTACAACATCTGGCCACTCATTAGAATTTTTGTATTTCTATAAAATATATAGAGAATAAAGAAAACAAAAAGAAATAATTAATTGAAAATTTTGTTGATAAAATAACATGAATTCCATTTTGAGTAAAGAAAATTTTACTTTTACCATCTCATATGTAATTTGTACACAAAAATTCAAACCATTTACAATAAAGTATAGTTGTTTGCACTCATCAATCAAACATATACACCCATCACATGATCATGTTAGTTTTGTAAGAAAAACTGGATCAATATTAAAGGATAGATCATTGACCAACTAGTCTAATAAAAACATTAAATTGCAGTTTGATACTTAGCAGAAATCAATTTTAATTTAAGGACAATAAGGAATTGCATTAATTAATACGGAGTATTATAATTAAAACGTAACAATTTGATTAACATGTAAAATGACCTATAAGGACATTATATTAATACAAAATTAAATAAATAGAAACAATACAAGAATATAATAATAATAATAATAATAATAATAATAATAATAATAATAATAATAATAATAATAATAATAATAAATAGAAACAATACAATAATAATAATAATAATAATAATAATAATAATAATAAATAGAAACAATACAATAATAATAATAATAATAATAATAATAATAATAATAATAATAATAAACAATATATATAATAATAATAATAATAATTAACAAAAAAAAAAAAAGACAAAGGGAAGCCTGCGTGCAAGCTCCCCTTTAATTTGTCTCATATCACCAAAAAACAAAAGAGGGGCATTGAGGCTCCTTTGTAAAGTGAAGCCTCGGAGGGGTATTGAAGGCTTCTCTATTTGAGAAGCCTTGAAGCTTCTAGAATGTTTAAAAAAGAAAACAAGCAAAAAACTTGTATTTTATATATTAATATATTAATGTTTATCAGGGGTGTTTTGGAAAAGGTTAACATTGTCTCAAAATGTCAAATCTCAAACGTGACTAATTGCATTGCGGTTTCAACGATTTGGAGCTAAAACGTTACTCTAAACCGCTGATAACTAAACACTAGAATCAGCGTTTTGACAAGTCAAAAAGCTGATTTTACTCAAATTCGCCAAAAATGGCATATCTGTTGTTATCCAAACATGCCCTTTGCCTTCACAGGTAGTATAGTTGGAATTCTCAGGTAAAAAATTACACCACATGACGCAGGATCGTATCATAGGGGTAAATTCTTTTTAAGCACTAGACATTGGTCTTCTTACATAAGAGTACGTTTGTAAGAGATTTAAAGTTTGAGACCTCTGGTTAAGGGTAAGAGACTCAAGTCATCTCATTCCCCATTCCCAAATGTGAGAGATTGAGACTCAAGTCATCTCATTCATATTAGAACTTTATATTTTATCAGTAGTCAAGCACAAAGAGTCAATGCCCCCACACTGGGTTCAAACCTGAGACCTCTCATTTGAGAAGCCACAACTATGTCGCTCGACCACAAGGCCTTTGGCACAAGATCAGAATATAATCCTTCAAAAAATCACAATCTTGTTGAGCACTTTAGCATCTAACCATTACTCGGCTAGATCTCTCTTTTATAGTCAACAAACTTTGTGAGTTCATACACTTTCCCAACATTGAGCACTAGATAGCACTCAAACAAGTTTTAAGGTATGTCAAATGGACTGATCTAGATTAAGAATGCCTACGCGGTGGGGAGGGGTTAGGGAATGGGGTCTCCGTCCCCGTCCCCAAAACAGGTCCCCATTCCTCATCCCTGTCCCGTTCCCCGGCGGGGATGGGGAACCGTCTCCACGGGGATTTTCGAGGACGGGAAATTCCCGCCCCTTTTTTGAATTATGCCAATAAAAAAAATATATATTATGATATTATCAAAAATTTAAATTGTTAAGCCTTCAATCACTTATATGATTCCATGTCTCACTGTACACATAAACAAATTAGTACACATACTATCTAAACTCACACTCTCACTGTATATAAATTAGTAAATACAAAATACAATTCAATTACTATCTAATCTGCTGCTGCAGTGCTGCATAACCTGTTATTGTAATGAAAACTAAACATTGTTGCAATATAAACACAGAAGACAGGAAAGCTGAGATTTGCAGCCGAAAGCTAACAGAGAGAATGGAAAGCCAAAAATTTTGATCATCTGAAAGGAAGGCATTTGATTGCAAGGAGCCAAAAAGACATTCTGTAACATAATGCCCTTTGTTTGAGGGGTGACAAAGAATCCAATACAAAACACCCAAAAAAAATAAAAATACAAAATACAATAACTAAATCTGAAGTGAAATAGATAAAGAGAACTTATTCTCAATGCTTCCTAGTTCAGTAACTTCGGTCTTAACATATATTACAGTCAAAAGTTTACTCTAAATATAAATTACTAAATACAACTAATCCATACTGTGATTACTGTCTTACTAAATACTAAATGCTCAACCAAAAATATAAATTATTATTAAATATTATTTACCTTGTTTACAGTCGGCAGACAACTAGACGAGGAGGACTGGATGGGCAGAGAGACAGACAACCAGAGAAGCAGACTCGCAGTCTCGGTGAGGGAGTTGGGATGGTGAGGGCTCTCAGTTAGGGCCAAAAGCTCCTCCCTCACAAAATTAGATGAACACATCCATGGTAACAATGAGAAACAAAGAAAGCTCCACAACCCATCACTCAGTACACATCAAGCATTGTGAAATTACCCGGGGAATGGGCGCCTGTCCTTGAAGAAGCCTGAAAGATTGGTTCTTTCTCAGAACTACCTGAGAGGAATTAAAATTACAACTAAAAAACAATTTATTGGCTAGTACTTTCCTGGTGATATGGCTAATCTGCACAAAGAAATACAAGTTAAGATCCGAAGAATAGGATACAGGAACCCCATCATTTTGCCTCACTATAAATTCAACCATTCTTACAATAATAGCCTGTGTAGGCTTTAGGACAAATGTTCATATGCAAAATGATCCATTTACTGTGTGAACAAAGAACACCAAACAAACAGCAAAAGATGCACTACTCCACTCTAAACTTGCAAATAAGTGTTTGTGAAGATATATAAGTAGTCAATTCAGATAGAAAGTTATAAAATGCTCCCTCCCACCCACCTGGTTTCGGAAAAATGTTATTAAAACAGACAATGTGTGATACAAAAAGGTTCGATAGCATATAGAATTATGTGAGAATTGAGATATACAACTTGATCATGAAGGTTTATCTATTTTAATGGTGATAGCATTGTGTCTCTACCACGTCAATGGAATAAAAAATAAGCAGCTATGGGTCAGGAAATTCTCACAACCATCTTGTTCTTCTTTCCTGCAGACAAAAGCAGAACTTTTCCATCCACAATATCGTCCTCCTCAATCTTCTTAGCCTCACTATCAACTCGGGCATTGTTCAAGTAAAGCCCTCCTTGCTTGAGCATTCTACGCGCAGCAGACTTGCTCTCGAGCAAACCACTAGAAACAGAAAGATCCAAAACCGAAATACTCAACACCTGATCAAAAGGCAACGAGCAGGACGGAACATCACTGGCAATTCCCTCAATGGTTTTCCAATCCAACTTAGTATCTGCATTGCCAGGCCTCAATGCCTCTGTAGCCTTCAGGGCTTCATCCAACCCCTCTTGTCCATGAACAAACCGTGTAACCTCCTCGGCCAACCTACGTTGTGCAGTGTTAGGAGCATAACCAGGATTCCCCATTTGTGTTTTGAGCTCCTCAATCTCTTCAATGGTGAGAAATGTAAGAATCTTGAGAAATCTCACCACATCAGCATCAGGAACAGAGAAAAAGTACTGGTAGAACTTGTAAGGTGATAAGAGGGAAGGTGAGAGCCATATTGCTCCTTCCTCGGATTTCCCAAACTTGGTCCCATCACTCTTGAGGAGAAGTGGGAATGTCAAACCATAAGCCAAAGAAGCTGCTGCTTCGGTCTCCGAAGATTTCCCGATGATCCGGCGAATAAGGTCTGTTCCGGCTGTAATATTCCCCCATTGATCACTGCCCCCAATTTGAACCGTGACACCTTCTTTTTCGAACAAATGCACAAAATCATAGCCCTGCAACAACTGGTACGTGAACTCTGCATAGCTCATTCCTTGCTCCGCATTTTCCAATCGCTTCTTCACACTTTCTTTCGACATCATAGTCCCAACCCTAGCGAACCTTCCCACATCTCGCAAGAAATCGAGAAATTTCACGTCTTTCCACCAATCATAGTTGTCTAGGATCTGAATGTTGGAGGTGAGGTAAGATGAATCTGGAGAGAGCAGTACTTGCCGAATGTTCGCAGAAATTCCAGTGATGTTGTGATTCAATGTAACGTAATCGAGCTCCGGCCGCTCTACGCTCTTGCCGGAGGGGTCACCAATGCGGCCAGTGGCGCCGCCAAGGAGAGCGACGACTTTATGGCCACAGCGAAGGAACCAGGAGAGAACAATAAGGCCAAGAAGGTTTCCAAGATGGAGGCTTTCAGCCGTCGGGTCAAACCCACAATAGACTTTGAGGGGTGGGAGATTCGGATCGGAGCAAATTGAACGGAGGTTTTCGCTAGTGACGGACTCCAGTAATCCTCTCTCCTCTAAAATCTCCACCACGTTCCGCCTTCGCTGCCGCTGGTCGGATTCCATCTCCGGCTCACTCTTGAGCTGGGGAATAAACTGGGCGGAGGAGCACAACGGCGATGAAGAATAGCAAAAGAGGCTGCTGCGGCGGCGGTGAGAAGTGAGTAGTCGGATTGGGAATTTTTGGATGAAAAGGGGAGAGAAGTGCCTATGGGCGCCATTAAGAATAAAGGTTCTGACAGAAGCCATGCGTGCGTTAGTGTTATCTGCACACTAAAGAGTTTTGTGGATAGCAGCAATGGAGGATACCAATAGGCGAATTTGTAGCTTAAGTTATGATGTTGAACTGCAGTCAAGGGAAAATAAAAAATAAAAAATAAAAAATAAACATTAGAAAACCATAATTTAGCAGGAAAAAACAAAATCAATAATTGACCTTAAGAAGCCAATCAACATATAGCCTTTTTCCCGCACTCAACTCATCCCTTCCAAAAAGATATCACATCAAGGAAGGTAAATGTAAGCCATTTGGCTCAAAAAAAAAAAAAGAAAATACAATACTAGAAAAGAAACCATCATACTGTATCTGCAACAAAGAGCCAACTCAGAAGTCATAATGGCCCTGCAATGTTCATTTGAAGAAAAGTACTTTTTTCTAATCGAAGTGAATTATCTCAGAAATTTGAACATAATCTCAGTATACCAGGTACTGCCTCTCCGTTAGGGCCAAAAGCTTCTCCCTCACAAAATTATATGAACTGATCCATGGTAACGATAAGAAACAAAGAAAAGCTCCACAACCCATCACTCAGTACACATCAAGCATTGTGAAATAGGGATGACAATCGGGCCAACCCGCTCGGTTTCGGGCAAACCCTGTCGGGCTTATAAGTTATTTTATTATTTTATATTCAGGTTCGGGTTAGCCCTAACCCTAAACCTCGGGTTGCCGGGCTTATCTAGCGGGCTAAACCATCTTAACTAAAACTGAAAACCGAAAATGAGTACTTACATTCTATAGAACAGAATGACTGAGCACATTAAAATTTAAATCAAGTAGTAGAGATTGCAAATATATTTCTAAGAATTATTATTTTTTTATCCAAAATAAGTTCACTAGTTAAAGTTTAATAATTAATTTAACTTCAAATCATCATTTCCAGTTTATTATAGTAGTAGCGAGTGCAGTATTATTCTAGTTTTAACTACATTTTAGCAGAAGAGCTCTTACTGCTCTCTATACTAGTTTTGTGGTTCTAGGAAACAATATTCTTTATGGTTAAATATGTACATTTGACATTACATGTTCTGAGAGCTTTATGGCCTAGAGTGTTTTTGGTTTGTGACTTTCTTGGCATAAAATAAGAACACTTTATGCATTTTGTTTGCAGCTTAGAAACTTGGTGTGGGCTACTTCAAAACATGATGTTAAAACACCCACCAACCCACTACAACTTCCCACAAAACTTCAACCATTTCCAGAGCTTAATAGTTAATACCCAAATCTCTAAAACCCCAGAAAGCACAGAATTACAGTTTAATATAAGTTTTTTAATTACAAATTACAAAATACACATTCACAATTTAAAGCATTCAAAATTTTCAAGCAAGACTCAGGTACGCACAGGCAATTTAGCCGGAGAAAACACAAGTATGGTTTATCCGGCCAAAAAAAAAAACTGGAACTTACCCAGTTATACACGGCGGAGAGCAGCAGGTTCACACGGTGAAGGAGAGCGGCGGCGGGCAGCGGCTGAAGCGGGAAGATAAAGTGAAGCAGACGGCAGTGAGCAAATGAAATAATGAATATGGAATTGTGAATTTGTAAATGAGTGAAATAGGGGTGGCCCGACAGGTAGTTTTTTTTTTTAGGCAATCTAGGCATTTTAGCCTTTTTTTAGGGTAGTTTTTGTTTTTTTTTTGGTTGGCCCGACTGGCTGTCTTAGCCGCACTCTTTCTTCCAGATAGGGACGGAGCCAGGATTTCTATTGAGGGGGCGAAGAAGCAAAGGTAAAATGAGTTCAAAAATGTTCATCTATGTTAACTTCAATACGAGGCCCTCTACTTGACACTTCGGGACTACTTTGACTAGATGAATTCCCAAAAGTTGATTTTCTTTTGAAAAAAAATTTCATAACTGAATCAATAAAATACAATATAACTAAGATTTAAGAAAATTAACCAAAATCATACAGCCAGTAATAATGTATTATGTATATACAGAGTTACTCACTTACTCATACAGAATATTTTGAGTAATTAACCAAAATCATACATTCATACGTTAACCAAACTCTGTATGAGTAAGTGAGCTACTGTATTTTTTGAATAATTAACCAAAATCATACATTAAGTCATTAACCAAACTCATACAAATTTACTGATTTAGGAAAATTAACCAAAATCATACTTCATACAGTAAAATGATACAGAGTTAGTCTAATTCATACAGTAAAATACAATTAGAGAATTGGACTATACGTGTGTATCTTGATTAACTATCAATCTATCATACATGAATTAGTCTATCATACATTCATAGATGAATTGGTCTTGATTAACATTAGAGAAATTAGGGAAATTAGATGTCTTGATTAGGGAAATTAGGGCTAAGAAAAAGCTTCATGTATTCAATTGCCCTAATTCATGCATTCAATTGCCCTGCTCATACTTCATACAGTAAAATACAATTGCCCTAATTCATGTATTCAATTAAAATTAGAGAAATTAGGGCAAAGAAACAAACCTGAATACTGAGAGGAGACCAGAGGCACTGCCGGCGGTTCTTGCTGACCGGCGGGCGGCGACTGAGGGCTGAGGGGGTTACGGCGGTAAGGCGGCGAGCCGGAAGCGGTGAAGCAGCGACTCCGGCGACTCCAGTCTCCAAAGCTCTGCGTGAACTGCTATCTAATCTAAATGAAAAAAAAAAAAAAATTATATATATAATATAGGCCCAAAACGACGTCGTTTTGGGACTGTACGATTTTGGGCAATAGGGGCAGCCCACCTCCGTCCCTGCTTCCAGACTGGGTCATTTCCAGGTAGAAAATGTTTGCTGCTGTTTTGGTTCTTTTTCTTTTTCTTTGCTATGAAATTTGCGACCATTTCTTTACTAATTCTTTGCTTTTCGTTCGATAATCTCGTCTCTTGATGATTCTTCGTGAATTTTGTTGTTTTTTCATTGATTTTTTCAACTTCTTGTGTTCCCTTAGTCAACAATTTTTTGATAGAAAAGAATTCACTTGTAGTAAACATCATGGGTGGACGAGACATATTCTTACAATTATCAAAATATACTTGGATTTAGCAGCACTTGAATGAAAATGCAAACAAAAAACTACATTGAACAAAAACACCAAAAATCATAACTAAATTAAATCACAAAATCATTTAGAATGAAAAAAAAAAAAAAAACAACAACAACAACAACAACAACTATAATCAAGGACCATTTTGAGTATTAACTCATTAAAAAATTGTCTGAAAAAATTAGTGAATAGGTCGCCTGTTTGTTAGCAAAGGCAGTTGTTTTTATGTCTAATCATGTTGAGTGGCTTATTATTCCACCTACTGTTATCTTTGGTGTATATATATTAAATTTCACATTGAAGGCATGAAGGATATCCCCTTTTTTTTATCCCACATAAACAGACAAATACAGAGTTTGAAATCAGATATTGCTAATTTGCTAGCAACGCGGACTATAGGTTTATGTAGGCTTTCCATCTATAAAGCAAAGAGTCATGGGATGATCCAAAGTAAACCAAGATGAAATACGAAATGAGTTTTAGTCCTAATGAATGATATGTATTATAAGAACCCATAATCCATAGAGTCCATCAAAATGAATCCCTGTCTTGCAGATTCCTTCTCTTGTGGATCTTGGATTGATATGTTTGATCATTGCCCTTCAGCTCCAATTTTGATGTCAAACTACTCTTTCCATTGCCACTTTTGATTTTAGTATAGATCACTGGAGCATTGACTCTGCCAATGGTGGGGTTGCCTTTACTCACCATCTGCACTGCAGCAAGGGATAAAAATGCATAGCTTCAAAGGCTTTAATATCATATTGGTTGTTCAAATTCTAAATGGTGTACAAATTCTTACTTTTTAATTGCAGCAAACAAACTAATAAGCGGAATTAACAAATTATCTCAACTGTGTGTGTCAATTGTATCTACCAATTTTAAGACTGCTCATGTAGTCATGTAAGAGATGCAGTAATCATTTCTAAACATGTGCTTGTATCAGAGTCACAGTTGTAAAAATCGGCATAGGCACCCCTAGGCAGAGGGTATTTTACTCTAATGTTGGCCAACTAGGCAGCCTAGGCACCCGAGTTGGTCAATTCGGTGCTTGAGTCGGTCAAACTAGGTGCCCGATTCGGTCAAACTAGGTGCCCGAGTCGGCCAACTCAGCCAACTTGGCCGAGTGTTTTTTTTTTTTTCCTTATTATTATTACTCGGCCGCCCCCTCGGGCACCCGACTAGCGTCTAGGACCTTCTACAACATTGATCAAAGTTTCAAGTGAACAGGAACTAAAATAATTCCTCTTTCCCCCCTCTATTGGTAAAGCAACTACAAAAAGCATGCTGCCCAAGGATGGTTAGGAAGCATGAAACAAGAAGCTGGTTATTGGATTGAACTTGGATGTGGGGTGAGTCTAACTTGTAGATAGAACATTAATAAGGTAGAATGGTCTTCTTCAAATCATCAATATAGTCTGGATGATATGCTATTGTTCTAATGATGGGTACTTTATGCTTGGGTACTTTGATGATAATATAATCTATATTACATTCTTGTAATCTTTGCACACTCTGTCATGGAGAACTCAATGATGGATCAGTATTACTATCAAAATTATGATAATAACATAATACACTATTTATTTCATCTTTCTCAAATCTCCAAAACCAAGAACCTAAGGACAAGTATTTGAAAGAAAAATCTGAGTTCTTTAAACTGTGTTGCATCACATTTTAACCCCGATTATCAAAGCAAAGGGTCTAACATCAAGCAAAAGATGAAGTCTAGTGGTTTTCATGTTTTTCACAAAACAGAGGTTATGCTAAGGGCAAAGGCCAAAGCTGGTGAACTACCAAGGGTATATATATAAGCCAAGTCAAGGTGAAAAACGAGGAACACACAGAGACTTCACTACATTACACTGATATATTTTTAAACCTATCCTGCAATCCACTCTCTTAAATTTTGATTTAGTACGTAAGATTTTCTTTAATTATTTGCTAGTTTTCTATTTCGTGGCTTAGGAACTAGGATTCACTGTACAGTTTCAGTACTGGGTTAGCCACTTAGCCCAGTCCTTGTCATGCTCAATCTTAGTTCATCACAAATATTTCCAAGTAACTATCAAGGCATCAGTATATGTAAATGTGTTCAAAGATCAAGCATTCCAGTGACTTAAGCTACTTGAATGTGCAGTCCGAAATAAAAACAGTAATACTTAAAATTACTGCTAACCAGGGAGAAGCTAATTTCACCTCAGACAAATTCTAATTTAAGAACAGAAACATATACCAATTCACACAAATCCGATCTAGTCTAACAAATTTCTGAGTAGCTGGCATTTTCATTTTACAGTTTACAGAGTATTTGGCAATTTCCAATTACAATATCAAGATCAATGAACATTCAACCACACCAACACATATATAAACATGTATATGCACAGAGCACAAGAAATTTCACACAAAAACGCTCGATTAAAGAAGCAATCAACTGCGGCGTAGATATTTGGGATTTGTTTGTTTACCTGGACTAGAGAAAAACCACAAGATGATAGCAGACAGTACTAACACAACTGGAATGAGATGGACGGCGTTCTCCGCAAATCTGAGGCGGTTTCTCTCTTTCTTAGCTACGTGAGATTGGGGATTGTACGTCGGCAGCTCATCCGACGCGCCGGTGGACGGCGACTTGAGATTCGGAGATGAGAAGGCGGGCGTCGGAACTGCTGCGGAGTGAGGGAAGAACTCGTCGGAGACTCGGCCGGAGCTCGACGAGCGATACATGATCGCCGGTTTTGGGTTGGAACGCAGATGAGAAGAGCAGTGGAAATAGTTGAAAATTGGACAGTGGGTTTTGACTATTCGTTTACGCGGGTTAGGGAGAAAAGCATTAAAAATATATGCCGTAGTAGCCGCCACGACGAAAGAACGCTTTTTCGTTTTCCCGTTTTACGTGTTTCGTCAGGTCCTTCAACGGTTAAACCTTGTGAATAAAGTACTTCGATCCGTAATATAAGAGAGTTGTGATCATTTAATCTACTGATAACTTTTTTCACAATTTATTATAAAGTCTGAATTGAATTCTTTGCGCGCATATAAAAATTAAGATTTAATCAATAAATTAATTATATTATTTACAATTTACCTCCATAGTAGTTTTAAGAAGAGATCCTTTAGATTTAGAACTAATCTGGTGAAATTAAAATAGGGAAAATGGTCAAATAGGCCCTCAAACTTTAGCTTAAAAGTCAATTATGCCTCTAAACTTTTTAAAGGTGCAATTACACCCATCAACAATTCATTTAAGTGCAATGAAGCTCAAACACAAATTAATGACCTGCTATCACATGTCATTAGGGTTCAGGCCACCTTCCGGCACAACAAAAAAAAAAAAAAAGTGACCGACGAAACTTTTGACAAAAGAAGTGACCGGCAAAATTTTCGACAAATCTGGGTCGGTTGCTGGTCACCTTTTTTATGTCGAACCCTAATAACCTGTGATAGCAAGTCATTAACTTGTTTTGGGGCTTCATTGCACCTAAATGAATTGTTGATGGGTGTAACTGAACCTTTAAAAAGTTTAGGGGCCTAATTAATTTTTAAGCTAAAGTTCGAGGGCCTATTTGACCATTTTTCCATTAAAATAACTTAAGTTTATAAAAAATTAGGATTAATTATCTAGTATAATAATGGTCATCACATAAATTAATGATCTTGATCTAAAGTCTAAACAAATGATTTCACCCTTTCAAAAAAAAAAAAAAAAAAAAATGATTTCACTTTGACCCTGTTTGGTAAAAAATTGACTTATAGGTTAATTTTGGCTTATTTGACTACTATTAATTGTTTAATTTAGTTAAAATATCAATATTTTTTTTTGAAGGAGTTAAAATATCAATATAAGTGTTTGGTTAATTAGCTTTTTGTAACTCCAAAATGCTAAAATTCAAAAATTATTCCAAACAACTTTTTCAATTAACTTTTTCAGAAAAAAAATTATACTAAATAGCTAATTTACCAAACACTTTTCTACAACAACTAATGTTATCAATTAGTTATATCATCTAATTAACACAATCAGCTATCAACCAATTACTGAATAGGTTCTTTGTCTATGCAACAACTATTATAGTGACTGCAATGTGAATATAATAACTTTTAATAGTATTGTTTGAAACATGCATGCCGCATGGGGGCATGGGGCTTTTAAGTATAGGCCGATTTCTTCTACAATCTTGAGTATAAATTTAGTCCGATTTAATTAATATGACTATAAAGTTAGTTGGAACATAGCATTATTATTTCATCAATCATTATACAATACAATTTAATACTAAGTAATGTCCGCATGACTTAGTTTAATAGTTCAGTAGGTCGTATTTGGAATAAGAGACTAATGTTTGAATCTCGACAACGATCAGGTCGGAGTGTGAGGAGAGTAAATGAGTAAATATGCTAACTCTAAATTATTCTAAATCTACCAAATAAGATTATAAAATCAATAATCATATATAAGAGGAAATTCTCAAAAATAGTTTATAGTTTTTTCTCAAATTGGTTCTCTGATTTTTAATTGAACCAAAACTGGTCCTTCAACTATTAGATTTTAAGTCAAATCAATCTTTCGTTAGTTATGCGTGAACTTGGCCGTCAAATTAGAGGGCAAAACAGGAATTTTACATTGTATAATGTTTAGACTGCCAGCGCCTTTGATTTTTCTCTCAAATTAGCAAATGAATTGTATAATTTACTGATGGCAAAATAAAATTTAGAGGAAATTCACAATTTACAATTTACTAAGGGTTCTTTAGGCTTCAGCAATTCGTCCGCTAATTTGAGAGAGAAATCAAAGGCTCTGGTAGTCTAAACATTATACAATGTAAATTTTCTGTTTTGCCCTCTAATTTGACGGTCAAGTTCACGCCTAACTAACAGATGATCGATTTGGCTTAAAATTCAATAGTTAGAGGACTAGTTTGAGTTCAATTACAAGTCATAGGACCAATTTGAGAAAGAGTCATAGTCGGAAGATCACTTTGAAAATTTCCTCAATAATCTCATATATTTTGTTGCGCACCTCTCATGCCACCGTGCTCGCATAGTCATACCTCTAGGACCCCACCATAACGGGCAACAATATGAGTACGTCGATCCTTGGGCAGAGGCCTTCTCTCCTAGCACGAGGGCGTGCTAGATGTTGGGTGGGGGAGAATGTCACAGACTGTTTTTCCGTGACCGTGTTAAGACCCAAAGATGGAAACGGCCAATTGGTTAGCTTGCCATTTGGGTGAAGGAGACGTCAATAGCGTTAAGGTTGTTCTGCCTTAGACGCTAAGGTCTGACCGAGTTAGGCACGCTGACCCGATTAAGTTTGGGGAGTCTGTCGCTAGTCTTAGACTTGACTATGAAGGGGAGCGATGCTATTCGAAGGGCACAACTGGTTGGGAGCTATTGCCACTCCCCTGATGAGCCCATGTCAAAGCAAAACCAGTGTGGCACGTATGTGGATAAGGCTGGTCTGTGAGGTATGAGGGGCCGGCTTCGAGACGCTGCACGGACGTTGTGCGCTGCGTCGGATTATATGCCCGCGTCAAAGTGATATAACGGGAGTTGTGAGTTTGCGACCCATTAAATATGTGATATATAATAAAGTACGGTTAATTTTAGTTTGTTTATTGACAATTTTTTTGTTGTTGTTTAAATTGAATTTTTTTTTTTTTTTAACTTTAATCATTAGTCATAAATTTGATACGATAAGAGAATTAGTTAAGAATTAAAAGTGGTAAACTATTGCTGGTTGTAAACTATTTCCAAACCCCCTCTTAGGCTTGGCTTCTGATTGTAGCATATTTTAACAAACAAATACTTAGAGTATCGGGTTATCGATCTACAGGGAAGCGAGGCGTATCAAGCACTAGCTACTAATCTATTCACGAGAAACTAATACTATCGAAAAGGGTGTTTGATTGATTGTAAAAGTAAAACTAATTAAAAGAGAACAAGGTAGCATGTTGATGAAAACAATCGAGAAAGAGTGAGATTTATGGGGTTCAAAGTGCTTAATCACCCAGTGCCAATATGAAGTGCAACATTTAATTCGGGTTCAAACAAATGTGAGAATGCATACAAGGGAAGGAATTACTCCCGTAATTCCAACCTAAAATAATGCGAGTGAATATTTATTCCCATGATATAAATGCTCTAACAATTCAAGAACAAGCATTCAAGATAAATCATTAACTAAACTGTCATCTCCCAATGTGCAATAGTTAAGTGCAATTGTGGGTGCTCTAAAATATGCCCTAACTCCCATTAAGACATAAAGATAGCATTGAAACGAGTAATTTGGGCCCTTAATTACTAGCATCAACAAGATAGAACGCAATTGCAACACTAGCTATAAAACCCAAATGTAAATATATTAATGAATTTAGGCACATAGGTTCATAAATACTTTCACCCAAAAATTCCTAAAATGTTTTAGTCACTCATGGCTAGAATAGCATTCATTGCAATAACATAAAAGAGTTTACAAGAAACAAAGAAAGTAAAAGAAAAGGGAAAGAGATTCTCCCGAATCTTCCTAGCTTTTCCTTATTCTTCCAAGGTGACTTGTGGCTCTTGATGTTTCTCACTCTTTTTGTCTCCAAAAAACGCAGCCTAGGTCTAGGGTTTGAGGAAGATGGGCTTTTTATAGTGGGAGCCAAATAGGGGTAGAACAGGAATTTATGAACAGTTGAAAACTCACACAGCACGGACATTCGACGCGTCGAGCCTTGTTCTTCTTTCTTCGCGTAACTTACTGGAAATTTTTGACGCGTCGAATGTGCTTCTGCATCACAGGTCCGGTTTGTATGATAATTTTGACCCCCCATTTCCTTAAAAATTACACTTTGAGGTCTTCATAAGAGTTGTAGCCCTTTGAGTTTTCTTTCAATGACACAAGAATCGCTTGAATCGGACATTTCTAAAATGAGATATGATCCAAATTCTAAGATGTCGCCAAATTTAGTGGGAATTACAACTCTTTGGTCTTTTGCTTCATTTTCCCCTTGTTTTGTTCTTGTGATTAAATCCATTGAAAGTACCACTCTTTGGCTCTCTTTGAAGCATTTTAGCCATCTCCTTAACTTAACCTTGACTCCGATGGACTCGAGATTCACTCAAAATGCCTCGAAAAGGATACGTTTGTCTTCAAATCAACAATTTATGCACCTAAGGATATAAACAAATGAATTAAGGCACATTTTGCATAAAACCAAAGTATCTTTCACTCAAAATAAGATCTACATATGGGGTAGAATCATGGACATAAACACAGTTATTAGTTTTCGCTCAAGCCTTAGAGAATTCTTGGAGACTTCTTTTTCTAGAAAGGAAACGTGGTAAACTTTTTTACCAATTTAGTTAACGTGAGTGGTTCTAAACTCTTATCCCTTAAAAAAGGTTGGGAAGACAATCATTTTGTTGGAAATTTATATAGTAATGGAGATTAAAGTTTCAGATGTACTACCATGAAAAGCTTAAAATAATATTTGGAGTTGTGGAGTTATAAATATTATTTTAGTTTGGTAGAAAGTTAATTGGAGAATGAGTTTGTTGGAAGACTTTGTCTATTCCCCAACATTGGGATTTATTCCCCAACATTGGAGTTTATTACCCAATATAGGGGAATTGTTTGTTTCATTTGAAAAATGATTACACAGCATGTGAGCCTCCAATTTTCCCAAACTTACATGCAAAAGTGTGCTAGAAAATTATAATAAATATATTTGCACGGTTATTTGCATGTGGTTCATAATCTTACACAGGTTCATAATTACATATATATTCATGTTGAACATGATTTATGTAATTAATATAATTCTCCTATGATAAATATATCATTTAAGATATATTTTATGGAAGTTAAGTTTTAAATTCAAATAATTAACTTCCAGGTAACTTCTTCAAACTGGTTTATTTGCATCTATAAATATTTGGAGAATTATCTGAAAAAGACATAGCAAAAGCAAAATTGCAGTACACTGGGATATTTCACAGTTCTACATCTCAACAGGAAATTCTCAAACAAAGCAACTTGAGAATTTCAATATTCATCTTCTTGTATCCCATAAGATTAAATCTTGAACCTTGTTGCTTTTATAGAGAGAGATTTAAAGCTTATAGGAAAGTGATTACACGCCTGAAGATATCAAATGATCCAGTTTTGTTCCCTGTTGTTTTCTGTATTTTGTTGTATTTCAAATGTATTACAGATTACAAGCATTTTTTTCCAACACATTTAATATTTATACTGAAAAAATGTAATATTAACCGGGGAAAACGGTGTTTTTGGCATCTAAGTTGTTTTACTTTTAAAAATTTAGCCCCTATCAATTGATTTGAACAAATCTAACCTTTTAATTGTTCATAATGTAGCACATTTGGTCCTCATGTTATATAATTAGAATTGTTTTTAATACTTTATATATTCAAAATTAAAAATATTTTTTATTATAAATAAATACATAAATTAAAAAAATTATTTTTTTTTAAAAAAAGAAGAAGAACCGCCACCGACTGTCCACGCCGGACAACTGGTGGCTGTCTTCTTCACGGAGACGGCTATGGCCGACGAAGGCCATGGCCGTCTTCTAGATCTGGAACGAGGGTTACGGCCATGGCCGCCGCCCTCGTTCCAGACGGCGGGGACATGAACGAGGGTGGTGGGGAAGGCCGTAGCCTTCGTTTCAGATCTAGAAGACGGCCATGACCGTCTTCCTTAGACGGCTGTGGGCGTGGCTGTCTGGCGCGGACAGCCAGGGCGGTTCTTTTTTTTTTTTTTTTTTTTTTTTTTTAAATTTTTTTTAATTTATGTATTTATTTATAATAAAAAATATTTTTAATTTTGAATAAATAAATTATATAAATTATTAAAAACAATTCTAATTACATAACATGAGGGACCAAATGTGCTACATTATGAACAATTAAAGTGTTAGGTTTGTTCAAATCAATTGATAGGGGCTAAATTTTCAAAAGTAAAACAATTGAAGGACCAAAAGCGCCGTTTTTCCTATTAATAAAAAAATAAAATATTTATTGCTGAAAAAGTATAATAATACTCTTATATTTTAATTTAAAAATATTATATTTTTTAACAAATATATTAATTTTTTTAAAATGTATTTCATTTTTCCTTTATAAGTAATATAACATTTGTCATCATTACTTATAAGAAAAAATATAATATTTTTACGTAAAATGTAAAAGTATTACATTTGTTCTAAAAGTATTATAATTTCTCTTATGAGTAACAAACTCTTTATTCCTAATTAATATTATATTTTTTAGTATAAATATTATATTTCTATATTGACTCAATCTGAGTCAAATCGTCTTATGAATAAAAATCTATGAGACGATGTTACAATTTTACTCTAAAACATACTCGTAATTGAAATTAACTCAAGTAAAATACGAAATAATTCTTTCTTTTCCGCGTAATTGAAATTAACTCAAAGTAAAATACGAAATAATTCTTTCTTTTCCGCATACGAGTAAAAATTGAACATTTTATTTAGTACCGATTCCTGACAGTTTCGCTTCTATATATGAACTCCGACCTTGTCGGTATTTTCCAGATCTCTCCCCATCTTACGAAATTAAAAAGCCTGATTAATTCTTGCCGGGAAACAGGAAATTCCGCCGAATTTCTACGTATTTCCGTTCAGCCTCATCGATCTCAAGCCGTGCTGCAGCTATGAATCCTGAATAGTAAGTCGTTTTACCAGCTCTAGGATGAATTACACCAATTTGTTTAAAACGTTATACGATCTGCTGCAATTAACTATGGTAGGAGGTATTGATTTTGCTCTATAAAATTTGATTAGATCTATCATATGTGTTTTGAAAGATCTGCCCGGTTTTCCTGCGTGAATGTCCTGGAAATTCTAGGCTTTTTGATTGTCGAGTGCTGCTCTGATCTGTATAGATTTGATTGCATAGATGAGATCGATGTAATGATATGGTTGCGGATCCGTTCGACTAGCTTTGAATTTTCTATTTTGTCTAATCCCCGCACGGATAGCCCTTGTCACGCGAGCTAGTTTCTTAGCATGGTTCAGTTTTTATTTTTCTGCTTTTGAAATTTGCTTCAGATTTCTCTGAATTTTAGGTTTTAGATATAACTGAAAACATTGAATTGTCGTGTTAAAGAGAATTAAGTCTGATGAGGAAATCAGCTGACTGATTATCCTTTTACATATTGGCTAATCATCTTTAACTAATTGTAGAAGGCTATCGTGTTGTTGGCTAATTAGTTTTCAACTAGCTTCCTTGGATGTGATGATTTTATGTATCAATTACAGTATATGTGAAACTCCATGTTCTCAGACATAGTCTACTTTTGATGTTCTACTGATAGTGTGTGCTGTGCATGAAGAAGGAAAGTGTTTAAAGAATAGATAGATCTTAGATTATAGGCTTTATGCAATGAGGCTTAGTGGCTTACTAATCAAAAGAGGTGACTCCACTTTTTGATTCTTTAAGTTGATGAATCGATGATTGTAGATCTCAAGTAGCTCTTTTTATTCTTTTCCTTAGGCCTCAGCAATTGAAAATGTAGTAGCTTGTAAAATGTTTATTAAATCTGATGCCACCAACTTTTGTCTGTTTTACTGCTAATAAGTGCTGTTAAACTCTAGGTTAAGTTGAGCTGTTGCCTGTGACGTGTAGCGGTGTAGGGAGTTTGTTCTTCTATATCTCTATATATAATCTGTCAATTGCTCTAGCTATTGGTTAATATATGATCACTGTGGAACCAATAAATATTTTAGTTCTCTAATTAACTAACAGCCCAGTGGTTTTGTCCAGTAGAAACTTTCTTTTAGCATGACTTAGGTATATTATCATGTGTACTTGTTTGATTGATGACTTGGTGACATCAGACTCTAGTATTTGCTAGAACCTGAACTGGCATCATACTTGATACAAGAGTAGAGTAACACCCTGGTTGAGGTTCCCCAAGAAAACTGTGGGAAAGACTTTCCTTTTCTGAATTTTGACCTTGAACAGAAAGCATTTCTTCTGTGCATACTTTTAATTTCCCATAGAGTGACTTCAATGCAATTTTTGTGCAGTGACTATCTTTTTAAGCTTTTGCTGATTGGAGATTCTGGTGTTGGAAAATCCTGTCTTCTTCTGAGGTTTGCTGTAAGTTTTGCTTCTATTAGCTCATCTAAATATGGTCAAATGGTGGTGTCTGAATTTCTTTTACCTCATAGAAATATGTTGTGTTATTCTGTAAAAGACCATTTGCTTTGTTTTCCCTGGAGAATTTTTTGGGAATATGAAATTTCCCTAAATCACAAATTGTCTAGCAGCTAGTAGATTTAGGCTATGAAATGTTAATGTTAACCCAGCATGTCACATGAACTGAGATGAGTATTCTTCTTAACATGTATTTAACCATCCTATTGTTGTACTATTCAATTGTTGTTCAACTTGTCCTTTTGTCATGTTGATGTGGATATGACCTAGTGCAAAAATGCAACAATATTTATAAAAGTGTGCATTCCTACTATTTGATTTTCATTTTTTGGTTTTGGATTCTAGGATGACTCGTATCTTGAAAGTTACATCAGTACCATTGGAGTAGATTTTGTAAGTGATTTACACATTTTCAAGTTTACTAATCTTTCTTATAACCATTTCTAGTCTGTTCTTAACCGTCTTTTATTTAATTCATATAGAAAATCCGGACAGTGGAACAGGAGGGGAAAACCATTAAACTCCAAATTGTAAGTACTAGTTTTGGACTCATTGAGCTTGGCCATTTCATATTGTGTTATCTCTCTTTTCTTTCCCTATTTTGCATTTCAGAAGATGGAATTAGTCCTCATAAAGAATGAGTTTCCTGGAAGAATCTGCTTCTCTTATTTATACTGTTCTTACATATGTACTTGCCTTTTCCATCATCCACTTTGTTTGAGCACAGCACTTATTTCCCATACCTTGTTGTTTGCAGTGGGACACTGCTGGTCAAGAACGGTTTAGGACAATTACCAGCAGTTACTATCGTGGGGCTCATGGCATAATTGTACGTAATGTGTTTTCTACTAGCATACTTAATGTTGTTTACCATGTTTTCCATGTAATGACTCAGGCCTCCTTGATCGCATTTCTGTCAGGTGGTTTATGATGTCACTGATCAAGATAGTTTCAACAATGTCAAGCAATGGTTGAATGAAATTGATCGATATGCAAGTGAGAATGTAAACAAGCTTCTTGTCGGGAATAAGTGTGACCTAACGGCACAGAAGGTTGTGTCCTATGAGACAGCCAAGGTAATTCTAGTTCACCTTGCACACTGAAATTCTCATGTTGATGACAAATTTGATCAGCTCTGTTTTAATAAAAATTCTTTTGGTGCAGGCTTTTGCTGATGAGATTGGAATTCCATTCCTGGAGACAAGTGCAAAAAATGCAACCAATGTGGAGCAGGCTTTCATGGCCATGACTGGTTCAATAAAAAACAGGTAGTTACTAAATTTTTAAAAATCTGCGTATGTATTAGTAGTAGCAGTTCCTTTTCCTATCCTTGAAATTTTCATATCTGACATGTTTAACCCCCTTGACTATGAAAGTGACTACTCCCAAAGTTGGCCATGCTGAAATCCCTAAATTGATAACAATAACTTTTGTCTTCTTTGTAGAATGGCGACTCAACCCTCCTCAAGCAATGCACGGCCTCCTACTGTGCAGATCCGAGGACAGCCCGTCAACCAAAATTCTGGTTGCTGCTCAAGTTGAAAGGGAGATTCTATTTTCTGGATATGCTCAGATGCTCTTCATGTGGCATGTAAAATTAATCTTAGTTGTTTGACATGAAGTAGACTATTCTGCATGTTTGCTTTATATATATTTTTTCATTCCCGCGTTTTGTTAAAACACCAATTCTTTCCACTATTCAGTTATAAACAGCTTTTGTACAAAAGTGTAGAAGATGATTGCTACAAGGCAGTATTTGCCCTCATTGTTTTAGTGATTTGTTTTCATAAAAATCAAGTGGTGAATGACACATGCTTTCCTTTTTAAGGCCAAACATGAAACTTCCCAAGATACATGAAAATGGTTCATCATCTTCTAGTTATACCACATAACTCTTGTAATGGTATATATATGCTCTGTGAGATTTCTTTAGAATATGCATACTTTACAAATTTAATTTTTACTTCATTTTTTGTCATATATGCAAATTCATTCTTCTTGACTTCTTAGCTTAGGTGAAATTCTTGAAAATGTTATATTATCTAAAAGCATTCCATGAATCAAATGCTTCTATGAGTTCATCAGGAAAAATAACCATACAGTTATAACCATCTATAAACTAAGGGATAAGTCAAAGCCTGTATGTTTCACCAGTAATCACAGCATGAGCAAGTTCCATTCTTAAAATGGTGAAACCTTGTCGTATCCCTGACAATGATCTCCCTATCTTCAATTGCCGATATGAACTTTGTGGCCTTGTGGCAATCCCCGCAAACTCTAAGATTCTTGAATATCCTGATGGGTACCCCCACGGGAATTCTCAGTAAACCGAAGGCAATAGCCAGCTTCTCACTATGCCACAGAAGCATCTGCTCCTTCTGTTCCTCGCCCATGTCGTGCAAAGAAGACTCGAGATCAGCCACATATCCTGCAGATTTCATCTTCTTTTCAAGCTCCTTTAGCTTCGCGTGTATGGCTTCTAGCTCTGGATGAAGCCTGTCCCCCGACCTGAACTCGTGGACCACACCCTTAACCTCCATCCAACTATACCCTGGTGTCTTCACAACTTGGTTTTCCTTCATCAGTTTTCTCACCCTGGAAACATCGTCCCATCTGTTTTTTGCAGCGTAAACGTTAGCTAGTTGAACATAGCCTGCTGCATTGCTAGGGTCAAGATCATGCAAATTCTTTGCAGCAAACTCAGCCACTTCTACGTTTTTGTGGATCCTACAACCACCTAGCAGGGTTCCAAAAAAGGCCGGGTGGGGTTTGAAATCTGTATTTGTTATCAAATCAACAGCTTCATCTAGCCTGCCAGCTCTCGCAAGAAGATCAACCATACAAGTAACATGATCGGGTTTTGGCTTGATCCCATAATCGTTTTGCATTTTCTCAAAATAATGAATCCCGAGGTCCACTAATCCTGCATGGTTACATGCTGATAAAACTCCCACAAAACTTATCCAGTCCGGTTGAATTCCAGTATGTCTCATCTCATCGAACAGACAAAGTGCCTTGTCTCCCTTCCCATGCTGAGCATACCCCGAAACCATTGCATTCCAACTCACAATGTCCTTTCTTGGCATATCAAGAAACAACTTCCACGCATCCTCCAAGATTCCGCACTTGCAGTACATGCTAATCAGCGAAGTTCCTACTGTCATATCCAAACATATCGGGAGCTTACACACACGCTGATGAACTTGCATCCCGAACCTAAATGCAGATAAATTACTACATCCTAATAAGACACTACTCAAGGTCGATGGGTTTGCCTTAATCCCCAACTCCACCATTTTCCTAAACAACTTCAAACCATCTTCCCCTCTACCATTCTCAACATAACCAGCAATAACAGCATTCCAAGTAACCAAATTCTTCTCTGGCATCTCTTGAAACATCTTCTCTGCTAACTCAATGTTGCCACACCTCATATACCCTGTAATGATTGCAGTCCGGGCAATCACACCCTTTTCGGGTGTTTTGTTAAATATTTCCAGTGCCGGTTCCAGTTGGCCTGACTCAACATATCCTGATATCATAGCATTCCAAGTCACCTCGTTTCTCACGGGCATTGTCACAAACAGTTCATTGGCTTCATTCATCATACCATTCTGGGAAAAACCTGAGATCATGGTATTCCAGGAAGCAACATCTTTTACAGGCATCTTTTCAAAGAAACTCCTTGCGGCTCCAATACCAGCATTGTTCAAATAACAAACTAACATTATGTTATACGACACAACATCCGGTTCAGGAATTTTATCAAACATCTCACGAGCCTCCTGAAACTTCCCTGGTTTTCTTGAGAACCCGGCTAAAATTGAATTCCATGTGACTGTAGTCCTAACGGCCATGCTCTCAAAGACTCTAAGAGCGGAATCCAAATCCATGGATCGAATATAACTGGTAATTCTCTTGTTACACGAAACAATCGAAGAAAATTCAGATGCTTCATTCCGCGTAAATTTGTTCAAGAACTTGGGCTTTCTTGGAATCAAGTCGGATTGGTACGATGAATAAGATGATGGACTTGAAGGAGAATTTGCTGGATTTGAAATTTGGGATTCGATGCAAGAAGAGATTTTAAGGTGGCGTTTGGGTGCTATCAAGTAAAAGGAGAAAACTTTGAATTCTTTGTGAATAAGAGAAGGGTGATGATGGCGGTGCATTACTAACTGTCATTTTTAAATTGAGAAATGGAGTTTCCCTCCCCTTATATCCATTTTTTTTTTTTTTACACTAAGGCATTTCATTAATTCAAATGGTGATACGGATAATGAAAGAAGTATAATCAATTTCCTTAGTTAACGGATGGGCAACTATGTTCATAATACATTCAACATGAGAGATAATTACATAAGGTAAAAAGCATAAGGTATATTTGATATCTAAAATTAAAAGTCTAAATGAAGAAATACCCTCAAAATTACTAAAGTTGTTAACAACCTGAAGTGCGTCTATTTCTAATTGAACCTTTTGTGAATCTTTGCTTCTTTAGCCAGCTCAACGCTTCCCTCTTTGCCATTCTTTCTGTCTCACAAGGGGTACAAATTAAATTCCATTTCCCAGCATGCTAATCGCAACATAAAACTCCTGTTGTCATCCCTCTTAAAGTGTTGAAAAAGACACTAGGTGCCCCCTAGGCGGCCGGTTATTTATTTATTTATTTATAAATTTTTAGGGGGTTATTCGCCAAAAAATAAAAAAAATAAATAAAAAAAATCGAGAAAGAGGCCAATTCCGACGTTCCTTGAAGCGGCCGGACGCTGCCTAGCGCCTAGACGCGATTTTTACAACCATGCCTTAACCCACCCAAGCTCCATGACACTACGACTTTCGTCCACCACCACATAAGAGTTTAATTTAAAGTAACCTGGGTTAGGTTTTTGCAACTTTGCTATTCTAGGATTAGTTTGATTCCTCCTGTTGTTGTCACCTCCCACAGTACTCCTCCAGTCAGTTAAGAAATTTTTTTCTTCTTTCAGCTACCAACTTGCTAGAAGAAATATGTCCATTTCAGGCCTTGTTATTTCTTGCCTTCCAAATTTTCCAGCAAACAGTTAACATTAGCAGTACTGCCCAATCTGAGAAGGACCTAAAATTGTTTAACTTGATCGGCAGTCTTATAAATTTCCAGCACTTGACTGTAATTGACAATGAATGAATAAGTATGGTATAGAATCCTCTTCCCTTTGACACAATTGACAAGTAGTAGAACAATTCACCCTGTTTAGCCCTTAGAAGATCCGTGGTTGGAAGACAATTAGTAGCAGGCTGCCAGAATTTTTTTTTTATTTTTTTTTTATTTTCCTAGGAAGATTAAAATTCCACATTGCAACCTGCTTTTTCTTTTCAACATGATCATTCCTTTGTAATTGCTCTATAACAGCTTTTAACAGTGAATAGTCCTTTCTCATCTTCCATCCAAATGAGCGTATCCTCCATTTGAACCATTAGTAGTGGAATACTTAATATTAGTCTAGCATTTCTATTGATATATCTCTCACAGTATCTTTATCCCACTCACTTGCCCCATTCTTCATTCGAGACAAAATCAATGCTTCCTCCAAATAAGGGAAAGGAGGAGTTTGAATTTTAGGCTCAACTTGATTTGGAAGCCATTTATCCCCCCAAATACGTATAGCTTTAACATCACCTACTCTCCACTAGCTATGCTTCCGGATAATATCTAGTAGGTTGCTCCAAATGAGCATGAACCTATAATTTTTTCATCATCTTCTTTATGCGCACGAGTGTGTATGATGATCTTTTGTTGGACCCTCAAGACTTCTACATATGAAATATGAATATCTGTTTCTCGTCTTATACGAGAAGGAATCATACTTCTAAGCCTTTTCGAAGGTTCTACCTCAATTGGATGATTGGTATTGTCCTTCATAACTTGGACAACTCCAAGTCGATCATGTATAACCTTTCTTTTGGGGGCTTTAGGATTTGACCCCATTCTGTCAAAGGCTGAGCATCGAGATTCCACCTTACCCATTATAAAAAAAACTGACCTCTTTTTGTCATGTCCATTATCATTGGTAGGAGTTAGTTTTGGATCATATTCACTTTCATCCATGGAGATACAATTACTTAATGCTCTATTTCTAAGGGTTCGCACTAGTTTAGGGGGGGACATAACCCAACCCTTTGCGTGTTTGAGGTTCCTACTAATTACCTTGCCTTTACCATCGGCTTCCTAGATGAGCTTTCCCAACATCTGTGGCTCGTTAAGGTTATAGCGAGCCTTGGCTAGAAACTTATAAGTGTTAGGGTCGAAACCCTTAGTACGCTTGGCGGGTAGTACTTGGTATGCTTTATCATAGTTTTTCTCCTTAGATGATTTCATTTCATCTACTTTAAGTGTATCGATTATTGCGAGCGAGAAGATGAGTTTTGTGTTGTGTTGATCCCGGTCAAAGACTTGCTTGCCCTTTGACTTAGGTTGGAAAGGTGGGTTTTCATTTCTTTTCTCAACAACTTCCGCAATGACTTGTTTCCTTATGTAAAACTTTGCGTTTGCAAAATAAGACTCGGCATCTGTGAATGGGCTTTCATTGGCAACTACCTTTTCGACCACACCATTCTTTTCAAACATAAGGCATTGGTATCGTGATGAGTGAACCACCCCATTTTCATGTATCCAAGGCCTCCCAAGTAACATTTTATAAGATGTCCTTGCATGTATGACATGATAGGGATACTAGAACTTAGGCCTCCAACTCTTAAATCAAGTATGACGATGCCGATTGCTCTTTGCCTTCTTGATTGAATCCTTGTATCATTATATGGTTTAGGGTGAGCTCGTCCATCATTACACCAAGATTTTTCATGGCTCGAAGAAACAAAATGTTGACAGTTGAGCCTTGATCAACTAGAATTCTCTTAAGTTTTTGCCCTTGTGTGTAGCCTTTAACAAACAATGGGCAATTGTGGGGTGTGCCCCTAAGCAACAAGTCTTCATCCGTGAAAGTAATTTTCATGGAATAGGAAACAACCCTATGCATTTTCACTTCCCCAGTTATGATATGTTTAGGAGATGAACACTCTCCCCCATCCATTTCCTTTTCATTGGTAGTCAGGCAAGAGCTATCAGTGCCTACCCCTCGAGGATTAGATCCTTTTGGAATGTATTGAGCCAAGGGAATTGGTGCTCATGGCCGCTTGACATGTCCCTTGATTCTTGATCTACGGTCATGACCACTTGTTGAGATCTTCTCATCCCATCTTTTCATTATGTGCCTTGGATGTCTCATGAGCTCAATTATTATCTTTTTTCTATGGGTAACCACTCATTTCCTTCGAATTGCTATCATTTTGCTACACTTTGAACTTTGACCAACAGGCTGCTTAACAATGAATAGGAATGGATGCTTCCGTCGCTCTTCATCTTCCTTCTCAACACACAATGGAGCGAACCTTCCAAGTATAATTGAACTTGATTTGTTTTTGTGTTAGCATCAGTAAGCTTAATCATCCCATCTCTAGCAGTGCCATTACTTTGTCTTTGAAGATGAAACATTTCTCAATCAGGTGACGAAGAGGACTGTGGTACTTGCAATAGTTTGGGTCATCCACCCTTGAAGCCTCATTAGGGCGCTTCATCTCAGGCAACTCAATAAACTTGAGTTTGACTACCTCACCAAAGATATGAGATACATTGGAATCCAAGAAAGGATATTTTTTTCTCCTATCTTTCGCCAATCGTCATTCTCCTACCTTCTCTCATTGGGCCATAAAATGGACCCAACTTTGGCCTTTCAGTTGCTTTGTTGAAGACTCTCATTGGTTTACTCTTCACATTAATTGATTCTTTCTTCTCTTGCTTTGGAAAGGGTTTGCTTCCTTTCTTAACTTCATGTTTCCCAAGTGCCTTGGAGGAGCTTGGAAAGTTCAGTATGTTAGTCCCTCCACTAGCATCAATGCTCAACTCCATGTCGCAAACTAGTCTGGAGAACTCCTCGAAGGTAACTTAATTCATTGCAGAATGTAGGAGAGTTCAAAGTGCATGCCTTTGATGCACATCTCGATTGCGGAGCTTTGAGATATCATCTTTTTGCAATTTAGGCACAATTCACTCCATCTTTCGATGTAAGGAACGAAACATTCGCCCTTCCACTGGGTAGTGGTAAGTTCTAAGAAACTTACCGTTCTCGTTGTACTATAGAAATGGGTTAAGAACTCATGCTCTATATAGTGCCAACTATCAATACAGCCGGATTCGAGATCAGTGTACCAATCAAAAGCAATGCCCTTTAAGGAATAGACAAACTGTTTCACCAACAGATCACCGTAAGTCCCTACGTCATTGTAGGTCTCCACAAAGTGGGCAATGTGCTGTGGGGATTCCCCTTGCCATCAAACTGTTGGAACTTAGGTGGTTGATAGCCGAAGAACATGTTCAACTCTTCGATTATTTGTGTGTAGTGCTTAGCGTAGGTATAGGAGGGTTGGCCTTCATCTAACTTTCCTTTGATAACCTTATTACGTAGTCCTTCAACTGATTCACCCATATCATGCCTTCGGTGATTGGTATGCTCTTCTTAGTTGGCGGTAGGTGGGAAGTAGCTTCTCCCACTATAGGTCTAACCTAGTGGTGTTTGTTAAGCAACATCTTCTTGCCCCTCGAGCTGCTTTCTTGGAGTAGAACTCCCATGTCCTTCTATTATGCTCCCTACAATTTCGTCAAGGACGTTAATCCGCTTATCTTGGTTTTGAAGGAGAACAAGCATTCCTACAAGAGTCTTAGCAAAACTAGCTAACTACTCTTCCACAAATGTTGTGTTTGTCGCCATGGTAGGCATGATAGTATAGACATGCAACGAAATTTGTTGTCGGTCGATTCCTTGACTTTAAAATGGTTGATTCCAAGACCGTGCTTTGTCAAGTTGAAGATATACAATTAATCTTTGATGAGATCTGTGACGAAGGCATTGTGATGAGTGAAGCCTTCCAATTGGCGTCTATAATCCACATGTTGCCTCTTGGTTGGAAGGACTTCAACAATTACCTTAAGCACAAGCGAAAGGAAATGAATCTGGAGGAGTTGATCCAACGACTTCGAATTGAGGAGGGCAATAGGAACAATGATGGAAAGGGTTCTGTCATTGGTGGCGCTAAGGCCAATGTTGCGGAGCACGATAAAAGCTCCAAGAATGCTAAGAAAGACAAGCAGAAGCTAGGTCCGAAAGGAAGCATTACCAAAGTAAAATTCAATGGTAAAAGCTTCAACTATGGCAAAAATGGCCACAAGTCATCTGATTGTAAGGCACCAAGGAAGAAGAATAAGAGTTCTGAAGCCAACGTTGTTGGGCAAAGCAGTCAGAAGGAGGCCGATATTAGCCTTTTGACCATGGTGACTGAGGTGAACCTCGTGGGTTCTAACCTGCACGAGTGTTCATCGACACTTATGCAACAAGGCATCGATATTGCAACCGTGAGCTATTTAACACCTTCAAGACCATTGAGGGCGGAAGGTGTGGATGGGAAACTCTACTCAATCCTTTGTGGAGGGCATGGGCAAGGTGGTTCTGAAGATGACTTCCGAGAAAGAACTGACGTTGAACAAGAATGGTTTTGGAATGGTCTTCGAGCCAAATAAAATAGTTTTGCCTAAACTAAGAATGTTTGTTGTTAAAGGCTATGTTATGAGTTTTTTTTTATGCTCAATGTAATGCATGTTATCATTAATAAAAGCGATAACCCATTCTAATAAGTTGAAATGTCAAATTGCATTTTTCAAAAATTTAAAAGTTTAATTACACTTTTGTATAAAGTTGAAGACTAAAGTCAGGATCTCTTCAACGCATTATTGGATGGCGTTTGATTCAGTAGATTCAACTTCATAGGATATAACCAAACTGTCAGCCGTCTGAACTTTACCAGAATTAGACGCTCCTAGATTGATATTTACCAACAGACAAAACTCTAGAGACAAGACAGAAACTAGATGCAGTGAAACAAAAACCCAGATTGAGAAAAACAAAACTGTTACCAATTCAAGTCAAGATCCCAGAAAGAAATCAAAGATGTAGTAAAAAGAGTACCTAAATTCTAAAAGTAGAGACTGTAACCAAGAAAGTTAAAGATATAACCCTCGGACGGTAACAACTAAATGTACACTATTTAAAAAACAAGTTTAAAAAGATAATTGTAGTAAAGAAACAACCAGGTCCAGCGGGTTTCTAAGTCGAAACAATCACAAGTCACAGTCATAAGGTGTCGATGGAAAAGCGTCGCGTCGTTCATCACTCACTTTTTACCCAAGGTAGGGAACTGCCCGACATCCTCAATAGATGGAGCGTCAACACTGGACAGGCTTCCACCGTATCCTCCTCGGCCACGCCCACGGCCCCTCCCACGTCCACCAGAGCGATAGTAGTTTTCTCCTTCAGCTGGTTTCAAAAACTCGTTGATGTTTTTCGTCTGGAAACAAAAGAACATGTTAAGGTGAGTTACCGGGTATGAAGAAGGTGATGAATGAAATGAATGAACAAAGAAAAAACTACAAATTTGAGAAGAAACATAAAAACCGAGATTCTAGTATAACTTCATAGGGAAGCAAGTCGCACGAAAATTGTAGTATAAACACCTATTCTCAATATGTCTGAATCTCTGGTATAATAACAAACATTACTGCAATTCAGTCCGTTAAAATAGTTTCACAATCAATTAGCTTGAAAGTAGGGGCACTATACCACGGTGAATTGTGTCCGCATATATAGAGAGTATTTTGCACACCTCAAAAACTGGTAAATCGCTACTTGCCAAAAGCCTATAGAGAAACATGAAAACAAAAATAGTACCTTTTTAACCTTTTCTCCAGCCTCTTTCTTTTTTTCTTTCTCAGATCCCTGCACGTTACATAGACATGAATCAATCTGCTATTCCTAAACCCCATAAACTTGAAGGGTAGCAGAAAAAACAACCAATACTTACACAAAATAAATACTTCAATAAACAGAAACATCGAGCGAGGGAGAAATGCAACAAGGACCGTCACATTTATTATAAACCAAAACAAAACTCACCAGTTTAATGAAGACTTCCTCATCATTCTTCTTGTTGGAAAGCAACTGCATCGACGCAAACTCCTTATCCAAACACACTTTTCTCTCCTCGGGCTTTGATGCAAGCAACGCCTTCCTCTTCTCCTCCAGTACCTTCTCATATTCCTCCAAAGTCATCTCCTATCAAAGCATAAACCATATGAAAGAATATTATACTCCCTCCATCCTATTTTATGTATCTCATTCGGTTAATGAGGCTTGACTGAAGTTACTTTTAATTCAACTTTTCATAATATAAAGTTTAGTATTATTATACAAAATTTATATGTTTAGAAACTATATTAAGAATACTATTAAACACAAAAAAAAAAAATTAAAAATAAGTAAAAAAATACTAAAGAAAATAAGCAAAGAAGAAAGAATTGGTTTGACCAATAAATACTCCGTAGTAAACAAAGACAGGTAAAATGAGACAGACGGAGTATTAGTTGAAGTGAGCAAGCAAACATGAGCATGTTAACGACTTGTACATTACAATTTCAATTGAAATAGACACCCTTTCCATCTGTTTTAATAGGAGAAATTATAATAATAATTATCTCATTGGATAATTCATTCAATGGCTGTGGCTGTGGCTGTGGGGCAATGATGGTGGTTACCGGAAAAGAATTGAGTTATAATACTAGGTGTACTGTGGGGGTAAAAAATACTTTCTAATGTGGGAGACCAAGATTAGCTAACTATACAATTACATAATCACTTAATTTGACAATCAAAAAATTAGAATTCAAAACCAAGTTAGGGAGTACTTCTTATCATTTTCCAAAAGAATTTTACCTTCTCCTCGGGCTCCTTTTCTTCGGTCTCATTTGGTGGAGAATCCTTGGTGGCATCTCCAGTATCTTCCTGGCTAGTTTGTTTCTCAGTATCAACAGTCTTCTCAACTTCATTAATAGGTTCCTCGGTTTCTCTGAATTAAGAATAAAGAAAGCATTAGAACTCACACCAAAAATATCAAAACGAATGGCAATATCTGCAACAAATTCATGTAATCTGAGGTAATTCTTACGGAGCTATCTCATCTGTAGGAGTTCCCCAATTCCCACGACCAGAACCCTCACGTTTAAATTCATTCCTACAACAGAAAAGAGATGCATAATCAACACAGAAGAATATTTCCAAAATCCGCAAAGGTGTAGTAAATTGAGCAATACTAACCCACGCCCTGTTCCACTTCGGCGGTCAAACGTCCTCCTCGGGCGCTCCCCATCTGCAGCAGCTTCACCATTGCTGAAACCTCCCCGACGACCACCACGGAAACCCCCACGAGGCCCACCATATCCTCCTCTTCTTTCAGAAGCTTTTCCACCTTCTCCCTCTTCTGAAGGTCTATAACCCCCTGAAAAACCGTTGTTGCTGCCAAAGGCATTCTCAGTGTCTATAGAATCTTGATTGAACCCACGGCCACGACCAACACCACGGCCACGTCCACCACGGGGGCCACCACGTCCTCGCTGAAAGTCAGTTTTGGACTCCCTTACTACAACAAAATTGTTAAACATGAAATTTTGGAATTAGCATCAGTTCTTATGCATAGAAAATGCACGGGATATTCATGCTTGATCAATACAATAATAACTATACCACATTCATTTTTATTCACATGTTAAGCAAAATGTAAAAATGGTCCTATGTGTCAATACAAACTATTAAGGTTCAGCCATACAAATAGACTGCCATAAATGCATACACACACTCGGGGCTTCTTTACTTTGAGTGGGAAGATAAGTAAAAACTAACATATAGGTGCTTTGAAAAGAATCAGAAACTCATATCAAAGACAAACTTCAATCCATCCATCCACTAAGCAACCTTAAGCTCAAAATGCAATAACACAAACCAAAATATAGGCACAAAAACCACATTGTTCTCTTCGTTCAACTAATTTAATCAATAACCAAATCATCAGGCACATTTGGAGAAAAAGAACCCGCATGTAGAATGTATATAAAGAGATATAGATACAAATATAATCACACTTAAACATATTAAAGGAGGTGATGCTCATTACCAGCCTCAGCCGGGGGCAAAGGCTTGGAGGGCATCTTGGCGGCGGCGGCGGCGGGCTTCGGCGACTGAGCCTGAACAGGCCCTTTCTTGGCAGCCGGGGCGGAAGGTGGAAGCTTTTGCTGCTGAGCAGCGAGGAGCTGAGATGGGTCATCGTTGTCATCGTCACCCAGAAGGTCAAACGGGTTCATGGTCGCCATTCCTCGGACTTTCACTTGGGTGTAGAAATAGAGAGATACAGAAAGATGTATCTAATTCCCGAATCTTCAACAGAGATTACTGAATAGTAAAGAAAGTCTACTGATTGGACTCCATGGAAATGGATCAAAAGATAAACGGAGAGCTGGAGAGACAGAAAACGGGGATTCTGAAACCTTAACAAAGGCGGCAGTGGGGGGAGTGAAGTGGAACCTAATCTTAAAAACCCTAGCGGAGGGAGAATTCTGTGTGACAGAGTTCATTGTATTGTGTGGTCATGGGCCGTGTTTATTGGGGCCCCGGAATATTATTTTTTGGGCTTTTATCTCTTCTAAAAACAAATTCTAACCGCCCATATTATCTATATATAGAAATGAATTGAATTTAAATTATATGGAAAATAAATTATTTAAAATATTGATTCTATTGTTTCATATATGATAAATAAGTTTTGTATAGACCATGGTCTATATAGCTGTGTCGATAATAATACAATGTATATTTTTAATGCTTTACGTACATAAATTTACTTTTAGTATATTGAAAATGTACTTTTTATTTATGACACACACAGCTGTGTGGACCATGGTCTATCAAATAACGAGTGATAAATGAGTTAATACCACACATGGTCCTTTGACTATTGGGCTAGTACTCCTTTTAGTTATCGACTTTAATTTGACCAAAGCATGTACCTTGACTTTCATTTTGACCACAAATAGTCTTCGGTTAAGATTTTTGCTAAATAGATGTTAAATTTAGGTCATCAAATTAATTAATCTATCTACTATATCTACTATACTAATAAGAGCCCAAGAGAGTTAGGCCTATAATCTACTATACTAATAAGAGCCCAAGAGAGTTAGGCCTATAATGGGTAGAAAAAATGGCGGTCACAGATTTTAATCAAATGAATGGCTCAGATTAATTAAAAGATTGATCAGATTTAAATTTTACACTAAAAGTTCCTAAAATACCCACACACCGTTACTAATTCCGTTAAAATTTTAAGAATTGCCGTTAGTTCACCGTTAACTTACTCATTGACTTCAATAAAAAAAAAAGGTTTTAGGTTCGAACCTCATCCCAATCAAAGTTGGCATAATTAGTACTCTATTTTACTTTTATTAAATTATATAAATAATAATTTAGTAGTTACAACAAAAAATAATACATATGCATTTCTTTAATTTAGAATTATGTGTCCACAATGTCTTTATTCAAAAAAAAAAAATTATTCATTATCAATCAATTAAATAAGAGAAATAATTTTATTAGTTATATTGTCTTTATTTTTCTTCAATATAAAAATTCTTTATATTCAAATTTATTAATTGATTATATTCGCTACATTATCCTTACAATGTCTTTATTCAGTGAAAAAAAAAATTATTAATTATCAATAAATTAATTAAAAGAAATATTTTCATTAGTTATATTGTCTTTATTTTTCTCAAATGTAAAAATTTTTACATTCAAATTCATCAATTGATTATATTCACTACATTATCTATTATCTTTTTTGTGCACTATTTTTCTAATTAAATATCAAAGTTATAATACAAAATAATGCTATATATATATATATATATATATATATATATATATATATATATTTACCAAGTATTTTATTAATACCATGAAAAAATTAAAAAAATATAATTAATAAAGTCAACCATATTAACTACTTGAGAGATTTTGTGACAACGAGAGTATTCAAATCACACAACAAATTGAAGTGAGAACTACCTCGCAATGTCATTGTTTGACAATCAGCAGTTAGCGATTAACGTTAGCGGATTATACTAGCGGATTTGACCAGCGAATTTATTTAATTATTAACATTGGGTAGAAAAAATGACCGCCAAATTATTAAATCAAATGAATGGTTCATATTGTTCAGGTTTTAATTTTTTCTTTTAAGATTTTCTAATTTATCCCTAATTATATGATTATCCATTTAACTTTTCCGTTAATTCACCGTTCTAATTCTAATATTAAAGTCTAATATAGAATTATAACTACACCATTAATCTAATTCTAATATTAGGGTTGGGGTTCAGCCTTTTTTGGAAGAATATTAAAGTCTTAATAGAACTTAACCACAAATCCTAATGTCGGAATCTCCTCAAACAATATTAGTATATATTTAATATTTTATGTCCTAATTTTTATTTGTTCTCCCTTATGTCCCGTATTTGGTTTCAACGATACCTATACAATTATTTTATTGACAATTATAATCAATCTTGACTATATTATCTTGCATTTGTAAACTTAGAATTACCTATTTAACCCGCACGGGCTTAGCTCAATGGTTTAGTGGGTAGTATTTGGGAGAAGAGACGAAGGTTTGAACCTCGGCGGCGGCAGTGCGGGAATTATGTCCAAAGTGGGCAGATTCCTTGTGCGTATCAGCATTTGGCCCTGTCTGCTGAACCATTGAGTCACCGTGATTTACAACTTCCCACAATGCTCTGTCGGGTCGGAGTGTGGGGGGCCCTTGGGGTTGGGGACTCAACCTTTGGGAGAAGAATTACCTATTTAAATACGCAAATTCAACCTTCAATTATCTATGCATGAACAATTTCAATATAATCCTGTCTTAATATACTTTAAAGTACTTATTTAAAAAAAAGCATTGGGCATTATCCCAATCGCGCAATGCGCGTAAAAAACTAGTTTGATTATAATTACCTCTTTTTAAAAAAATTATATGATAACATAATTAATTTCAAATATTAATAAAAATTAAGTTAATAAATATAAAAGTCACATCATAAATTGTAAAGTAAAATTATTATAAATGTATAAATTATTCTCATATTGTTAAAGTTAAAATATTATTTTTCTTACATTAAAATCTCTAAAAAAAAATTAAGTGCAAATATAATTAACCAATGCTTCGTACTTTTCACATCCTCTCGCAAATCTCCGATCGTGATCTCTGATCGTGTGTTCTTTGATCGTGCTTCTATGTTTGTTTTTGAACGTGGCTCCCTCTCTTAGTGCAGGCTGAGAGAGTGTTTCCCTAGGTGTCTAGGGCTTTTATATTGATTTTGCACAATGGAATCGTCAATATGCTTTTGTGTTTTTCTGGTGATTGTGTTCGTTTGTTTTCCCCAATTCATCATGGATACCAGACAAATTGAGGAAAGGTGCGCGGCTATGAATCTGGTTGAGGAAGAATCCATCGGCTTAGAAGCGCATGCTGTCCAAGCATGTCCGGATGCGTCGATCCAACACAATCTTGTCGGCCGTTTTCTTACGGATCGGCCAATCAAATTCAAGTTTATGCAACAAATCATGGCATCCGTCTGGAGACCGGTGTCCGGTAATGGGAATGCAGGTGATCAACTTGACGGACGAATTGTTCCTCTTCTAATTTCCCCTTCTGAAGGATATTAAGAGGGTCATTAATGATGGCCCATGGACGTTTGAGAACAGCCTTCTGATATGCGAGGCAGTCCCACCAGGCGCAGGGAGGAGAGTGGGACGTCGGGAAGTGCTTAGGAAGGTGATGTAACAATGCTGGAATCTGCTATAATTCTGCCAAAGGCGGGTCTGGAGGGCCATGCTCGCCTGGACCAATGAGTATCATAAGCTGGAACTGCCGGGGTTTGGGCGGCACCCGATCAGTTCGCGAACTCTTGGGCATGGTGTCCAAGCAACGGTCCTCATTCGTTTTCTTAATGGAAACGGAGGCGGATGATGTGAAGGTGGAGCAGGTGAGAGTGCAATTGGGTTTTGAAGGGGCTTTTAGCGTGGATCGTGTGGGACTAGGTGGTAGATTAGCCCTATTTTGGAGGGATACTGATGCGACCTCTTTGTTAAGTTACTCGGTGAACTATATAGACGTGGTAATTGATATTCCAGGTCGACCACGATGGAGGCTCACTGGTTTCTACGGTAACTAGGACAGATCGCAGCGGCATGTTACATGGAATCTTCTGCGCCAACTCAGAGATAAGTCGACACTCCCGTGGCTTGTGGTGGGAGACTTCAACGATATTACAGGTTTATTGGAGAAAAGAGGCTCCCATTCGCACCCGGAATCACTCATTGAGGGTTTCAACGACGCCCTAAGCGATTGTCGATTAAATGATCTGGAAATGATAGGTGCTCGGTTCACATGGGAGCGTGGTCACGGAACTAATGCATGGATTGAGGAGCGTCTGGATACGGTAGTGACAACGGTGGAGTGGTCAGAATTACACGAAGAGGTGGTGGTTCAGAACCTATATACCTATCCTCAGATCATTGTGCCATTTTTGTTGATTTGGAAACGAGACCTGTGCGTACAGCCATGCGCACTTTCAAATTTGAATCGGCTTGGCTAATGGAAGAAGGGTGTTCGAAGGTGGTTGAAGAGGCATGGCGCCAGTCTCTGGGAATGCCTTTCCAGGAGCGAATTGAGCTATGTGGGAAGCAGTTGTGGAAGTGGGGGGGGGGGGGGGGGGGACATTTCAGATTATTTGGGAACCGTATTAGAAATTTGCAGCGCAAATATGATGTTTTAAAGGAGGATAGGAGCACGCAAGTAGTGAATGAATTTTTATTTGTTCGAGGGGAGCTGGAGAATTTACTGAAGCAGGAGGAAATTTTCTGGAAATAGTGGTCCAAGCAGCTGTGGTTGAAACAGGGGGATGCTAACACAAAGTATTTTCATAAGATGGCCACAATCCGCCGCAAAAGAAATAACTTGCAACGGATCAAGGACCTGGAGGGGCATTGGAAGGATGGGACGGCTAAGCACAATGAATATTAAGGTATTTTAATTGCATTTTTTGTTTCGACAACAGTAACCAGGATCTATTTCATCGTGTACAACAACGGGTAACTGCTGAGATAAATATCTCCCTGTTACAACCGTTCACGATGGCAAAGGTGAAAGCGGCACTATTTGCTATGGCGCCGGAAAAAGCACTGGGCCAGATGGCATGTCCCCGGCCTTTTACCAACATTTTTGGCCGGTCTTAGGACATGATCTGTCGGTTTTCATCTTCAAGTGCATGGCAAACAGGGCATTTCCGCCGGGACTTAATACATCAAACATTGTATTACTCCCAAAGAAAAGGTCCCTGAAAAGGTGGCTGATTTACGCTCGATAGCCCTCTGTAATGTCGCTTACAAAGTCTTTGCAAAGATGATGGCTAATAGGCTCAAAGGAACCTTGGGAAAAATTGTGTCACAATCCTAAAGTGCCTTTGTCCCTGACAGACTCCTAACAGACAACATCATCATAGTAGGGGAACTTGGTCATTATTTAAGAAGAAAGACGAGTGGGCTTTTGGGGTGGACTACTTTAAAATTAGACATGGCCAAGGCTTACGACATGATAGAATGGGGTTATTTAGAGGGGATGTTGGGTGCGCTTGGCTATGCACGGGAATGGGTTCAATCCCTTATGTTATGTGTCTCAACCGTTAACTACACAATTCAAGTTAATGGGAAGGCCATTGGCACGGTGTGCACTACTCGGGGTATACGCCAGGGGGACCCGTTATCCCCATATCTCTTCATCCTTTGTGCTGAAGGTTTATCCTTACTGTTACAGCAAGCGGAGGCACGTGGTGACATTCACGGGGTAAGGGTGGCCCGGGGAGCCCCGACGATCACCCATCTCCTTTTTGCTGACGACAGATTGCTATTTTTCAGGGCCACACAAAACGAAGCTCTAAAAATCAAAGAATGTCTACAGTTGTATAGCGAGGCATCGGGACATCTAATCAATTTTGAGAAGTCAAATGCAGTGTTCAGCCTCAACACACAACCTGCTATACGTGAGCTTATCTCGGGTTGTATTGGTGTTCAGGTGGCTGCTGACCTGGGCCGGTACTTAGGTCTTCCCTCGATGCTGGGCCGAAACAAAACGGCCATATTCAGGTACGTTGAGGAAAAGATCCGTGACCGGATAGGCATGTGGCAATATAAATTATTGTCAAGGGCAGGTAAAGAGGTCCTTATAAAGAGCATAGCTCAGTCCTTGCCTATTTTCACCATGTCGACATTTTTGCTTCCAAGACGAACTTGTGACTCTATTGAAAAATGTCTTAATCGGTATTGGTGGGGTGGCGGGGGTACAGGAAGTCGAGGAATTCACTGGTTGAGTTGGTCCCGGTTATGTGTACCAAAAGTGCTGGGGGGTCTGGGTTTTAAGAAATTGCATGAATTCAATATAGCTTTGCTTGCAAAATAAGGGTGGCGACTATTAATACATCCGGAGTTGTTAGTGAGTAGATTGTTGAAAGCGAAGTATTTCCCGAATAGTGAGTTCCTGGAGGCACAAATTGGGAACAATCCTAGCTATTTATGGCAGAGCATCATTGCAGGTCAGGAAATTCTGAAGAGGGGGGTGGCGCGCCGTATTGGTGATGGCGCGAACACTAAAATTTGGGATTGGGGTTGGTTATCGGATAATTCTGATCCTTACCTACACACGCCCTACATTGAAGAGTTACGGGATGCCCGTGTAAGTGGTCTGCTGACGGCCGAGGGAAACTGGGATACAGATGTGGTTTGAGACATTTTTGTAGAGACCGATGTTCAGAGGATCCTAGCCACTCCAGTAAGCCGTCTTTTTAATGACTCGTGGAGATGGATTGGCGACTTGAGGGGGAAATACACGATGAAACAGGGTTACCGTTTACTTATGATAAATGAACGACAAGCTGGTGAGAAGGAACGCTTCAATGCATGGAAACGGTTATGGTCACTGCCAATTCCGCCAAAAGTTAAAAACCTGCTTTGGCACTTTGCTAGGGGTGTGCTCCCAGTACGTGAAAATTTAAAAATGAAGCATGTGTGGATAGGGGGGGGGGGGGGTGTCCTTTATATGATTTTATGGCTGAGACCCAAGAACATCTCTTTGGCGAGTGCTAGTTTGCTGCGAAACTATGGGGTCAGGTTGATTTGCTGCAGGGACGTTCGTGGCCTTCATTCATGGACTCAATTCTGGGTAGCTCGGATGTGACGCAGGCAGTAACATTGGCAACCATAGTGGATGTGATCTGGGCGTCACGGAATGAGAGCGTCTGGCGCAGTGTGTTGCCGGCCATTTTGCCGATGCGTAACAGTGTTCATTTTCTACAAACTACTTGGCAAGAAACTTTCAGCAGCCATGTAAGAGAGGGGACAACCACAAACACTGCGGCTTGGAATCCACCACCGAGGGGAAGACTAAAATGCAATGTTGATGCTGCTATCTTCTCGTGTAGAGCTGGTTTCAGCGCTATACTTCGGGATCATACCGGCCGCTTTGTGGCGGCAAAGGATGGCCATGTTGCGGGCATTCAAGACCCTTTCATAACAGAGTTGATAGCGGCAAAGGAGGCCCTAACTTGGCTAAAAAGTCTTCAGTCCTTGAGCATCATTATTGAGTCCGATTGCTTAAACTTTTGTAATGCTTTTAATTCCAGTATTTCTGATTATTCGTATGTAGGTTACTTATTAAGCAATGTGTTTCTATTGCTAATGACATTGGTGATGTGAGTGTTTGCCATGTCAAGAGATCAGCGAACTGAATGGCTCATGAATTAGCACGGGCAACTGGTTCTTTGTCTGTCTCAGGAGAGTGGGTTGTTATCCCGCCAACATGTATTTCAGGTTTCTTAAGCTATTAATGAAGTCAGTTTCGTTTTGTTTCAGAAAAAAAAATCTCTAAAAAAAAGGTATTTATCATTATTTCAGAAGTACAATTATTTGATAATTATAGTATATTAAATAAATTCATAAATAATACCAGTTTATGGTATACATCGATAAATTACAATAAATAAATATTTATTTTGAAAATCTAAAAATAGAAGTTATTGTTGACCAATAATGAAGTTTAACACAAGCTTTAAAACAATCTTTCACAAATAATAAATTATTAACATTACATTTTCATCTTAAATTTACCTTATAATATTCATCTCCTTGTGTGATAATATTTGATTAGATACTATTTGTACCATTCCTTATCTCTTTTCTTCTTTTTCCCTTCCTAATGATGAATGTATGAATATATATTTCCTTGTGCATGTAGGTGATGTTATTGTTGGTGTTTCTTTGATTTGGGGGCTTAGGAGGTGGAGAAGATCAGGGGCATCATTGAGGCCTAGAGGAGGGGTTCTTGTCTATTAGGACCACCAAGCTTGAAGTATGAACCATGCATGCCTAAAACTTAGCTCTATTGCTTTATTTTGTGTAAAAACTTATATATATGCATGAAAAATAGTGTTATTAATGTGTATTTTGATGCTATAAACTTGTCTTGTAGTTGGGGTTTCGATGTTGATGGTTTTGGAGGTGTTTTTAGGTTGGAAATGGTGATTTGGAGCTATTTGTGATGTGATCTCCAAAGGTTGAGGCAACTACCTCCCTCCCAGTTTTGGCCGTGCAGGACTACCCATAGGTCTAAGGGTCTCGCCGACTAGCCCCGCAAGGAGGCCTGGCAAGGTGTGGCGGAACCACGAGTCCCGCCACATCGTGCCGTGACCTGTTGCGGGCTACCATGACGGAACTTCCAATTTCGCCGCGTAGCCCTGCGCGGTCACGGGCCTTGGTTGGCAGAACCAAACGGTTCCGCCACAAGGCCTAGGCCGTGTGTGTGCGAGCCTACGGGTCCCTTTGATCCGTAAGGCGGTTGGTTTTATCCCGTGTTAGTGGTTGATGTGGTAAATGTGTGGGTATGTATGAATGTTCATCAATGTGTTTGGAAAATTATCATATCTTTGTGTGTGTCAATGCCATGATTTGGGAACTAATATTTTGGAGATTTGTGTACACTTATTTCATAATATATATATATATATATATATATATATATATATATATATATATATATATATATATATATATATATATATATATATATATATATATATATATATATATATATATATATATATAAGCAAAATGAAGTAGCTAAAAAACTTCCCGCCCAAACCCAATGACGTCGTTTATAGATTAGTGATTATTTAATGCCTTTTGCGTTAGATAGCGTGTAAAACTTATCGGTTTCCAAGGAATTTAAAATATATATATTTTGTTTCCTTTAATTTTTTCTCACTGACTAATTCTAAACCAACAGAATCAAATACTAATTTTAAATCGGTTGGTCTCTTTGTTTTCCCATAAAATCTTTATGGAAATAATTATGCTAAGCTATTAATTAGGCCGCCTATTGTTTTCCAACGAAAGGCCAGGTCGTGTATTTTTGGAGCTATATATAAATCACATGCTCTGCATTACAACACTAGTTGCCATCTTCGAATCAAACACTCTCATCTACAAATTCTACAAATTGGTTCTAAACGCAAGTTACAATGTACGTTCTTGCTACAGATATTTCACCAATGAATACCCGAAATGCACTGCGATTGCGAGTTGTCAGGGCGTATGACATCCCAGAGAGGAGATCCTCTTCCATACTAAAATCGGAAGAAGTTATCTTCCATGACCAACAGGTAATTTCTATTAGTATTACACGCCAAAATATGGGCAGAAATATCTTTATTATAGTCCAGCAAAAACGAAGTGCATATTAAAAAAAATTTCTGTTGTATAATGCATGGCACATTTTTGCATGCCCCATACCTAAAGAGATTGTTGAAAAATTTCGTACGACATTTACAGAAGGAAGTGTTTATGGTGTTAAAAACTTTGTTTTCATCACAAATTTTTACTCTTTCAAAACCAGTCCGCACAAATTCATGATAAAATTTAATTATCAGACTATCATAAAAGAGTTCAAGTCTACAAATTTCTCAATGCACATGTACAGGTTGATGGATTTCAAGACACTCAAAGCAAAGGAATCCGTGGATGAAAAGCAACTATTTGGTAATGCTACATTTTTAACTTTTATTTATATTGAATTTTCTAAGATTAGAGTACTCATCTTTTTACAAAATTTAGATGTAATTGGCTGTGTGGTAGAGATACATGCTCCACAAGAGAAGACAATAAATGGCAAAAACTCAAGGCTGATTGACTTTGTGCTAGAGGACTCTGAGTACTTATCTATTTTGTTATTTCTTCGTTTTATTCCTAAATTAATTTCACTGAAAACTAATCTCTATTGCAAATTTTAGTGGTATTCAATTGGGTTGTAAGGTATGGGATGAACACGTAAACAAAGTTGAAACGTACTACAATTCTGCTATTGAAGAGCCAATGTTGGTTTTAATACAGTTCTGTAGAGCTAGAGTATGTTTGAGAAGTAGGTTAAAAATTGTTTAGGTGTTGAAGCTTTTTTTAAAATAAATTCAAACTAACCTATTAATATATTTCATTTATGTAGGTGGTGAGATCAAAATCTATTCCTCATATGATGTTACACAACTCCACAATGTTCGAATCATTTAATCCCGGCGGAAGCCGCTTCTGTTCCACACAATTGATGATGAACACTGCTAAATCGTGTCCAAGTCGCTTCTGTTCCTCATTGAGGAGTATTGTTTCACAGTCCAGTTTCAACCCGGGAAGTTCATACACTGGCTCACTCAATGGTGATTTAGAACTAGGAACTATATCGGACGTGTATACTCGGAAAGAGGTAGACATTAATAATACTAATATCTGAACACATCTCAAATAACAGATTATTTTTTAGCCTAATATCTCATTTCTTATGTGCAACAGTTTGGGGACTTCTGGGTAGAGGCTAAGATAGTTTTCATTGACAGTGATAGTGATTGGTTTTATCCATCATGTCGGTCAAGGCATGCAACAAGAAGTTGGAGCCAAAGGAAGAGTACCTCTACTGCAAAACATGTGATAGGACTTGGGGAGATGGGATTTTGAGACATAGGGTTAAGGTCAGGGTTGTAGATATAAATGGGAATGCTCCCTTTGTCATGTGGAAAATGGAGTACACTGAGTTGTTAGGTATGAGTGCCCTAGAATTGAAACAGAAGTAGACACATATAATGTGAAAATTTTTTAATAATTTTAATGAAAATCTAAAATGGTCCTATTTGATCTTTTTTTTTTTTTTTTTTTTTTTTTTTTTTTTAACTGTAGGGAAAAAAATGGTGTGCCTGCTGAGATTGAAGCTTTGGTTGGGCTCAACTTAATTTTTAGAATTGTTGTCCGAGGAGAACAATTTCTAAACCTCCTAAATGCATTTTCAGTAATGAGGATTATAAATGATGTGGAAATGTTAGAGCTACATGCCCAGAGTTGATGTTTGGAAGGGATAAAGACCTAAGCTCCAAGTTGGAGCTTGAGCTTACTGAGGATGATTTGTGAGAGGATGAGGTAATTACATCTTAACAATTAAATTAATGCTTGGTAACTGGGACTCTAACTGTGCGGAATACCTAAACTCTTACATATTCTTATTGGTGATGGATATGAAGCAGGTGTAGTAAAAAGGTACTTGATTGACAAATTCTCAAGTACTCAAAGTTCAAAAAAGAGCAAGGAGGTGGTTGTGAAAGTAGAGAAATTGAAAGAATTGTGAAAGAGTAGAAGGGGTGCTAAATATTGTGGCATAACCAAATAATTGTCATATATATTCCGGAAGGTCATAAGTCATATAACATTCACTTAAAATAACAATTTGCAGGTTTTGCATATAACATGACAGTTAATCATGAAAGATTATCGCATATAATAGGCCTGTTATTATTATTTGGTGCATTATGTCTTAGTACAACGATTAGGAATAAATCCTGTACATGTGATATTTGGCTCATGACATGCTAAATTATACGTTAACTGTTTATGTCCATTCATGCTTCGCCTGTGTTGATATATGTGCATATGGTATGCTATTCAAATTAGCACACATGTGGTAATAGTCTCTTATCTAGGCACGTAAATAAACGTATTTAATTGCATGTTCGGTGCATCTTATGACCCTACAGGTTTAAATCATTGGAAATTATTTAAATGCCGTAACTCCCGTAAGTAAGACTTCTATGCTGTGTTTATACTCATGAGAATTGCATGCTCGTAGCCTCGTTATTTGGTATGTTTCGTTAGTACAAAGGTTATAAATATAGGGGCAAAGTCAAATGTGTCGTTTGGGTGTAAGAATTTTTAAGCTTGGATGTGCAACGAGCTGAATCCCTTTCTTCCTTTGTCAAACGGAATACCGTTTCATTGCGAAATCTCTTCTACCACTTCAATCTTCGTTCTTGACACCTTCTTTCAATTAACGCGTACCAGGTGGCACCCTTATTCCCTAAGCTGCAAACTTTAATTCCGATGACCCTATTCCTATTTGACGGTGTCCTCAAGTTTCAAACCTAAAACTCCCATCCCCTTCTCCCTTTTTGAACCAAGTTTTCCCACAACCCAGTATATTTACATATATATATATATATATATATATATATATATATATATATATATATATATTTCCCATATAAAATTTCCCTTATGTGCTATCGTATTAATTTTGACTCGTTATCCCCAAAATAATTTCTAAGCTTTGGGGACGAAGCTTCTTGTAAGGGGGGGAGGGTGTAACACCCTGTGTTATGATCTTCAAGCCCGGGTTTAATTATGTAATTAATCCCGCTAAGAATAGTTAAAAGGGATTTAATTTAGTTAGAATCTCCTTAATTAATTAATGTGGTTCACAATGGACCGTGAACCCTTGTGTATATTAAAGACCTTAAAGCTGCTAGGAATAAAGAGAGTAGACCTTCTACTATTCAGATTCTAATTAGGAATCCTAGACCTATATATCTGTTAGGAATAAAGAAAGTAGACCTTTTACTAGTCAGATTCTAATTAGGAATCCTAGACCTATATATCTGTTAGAAATAAAGAAAGTAGGCCTTTACTATTCAGATTCTAATTAAGGATCCCTAACTCTATAAATAGGGGATTAGAAAGCAATTAGAACCCTTACCACCCATAGTTATATTACACGAAATTATTCCCAAGAGACCAGGCGAAGAGATTCCCTACCACCAAGCCTAGGGAAATCAATCGGAGGGAAATCTTAGAGAAGAACCTTAATAGCCAAGGGAGGATTAATTAAGGCTAAGAGGTAACCCATGTCTTATAAAACCTATTTTCATTGCTATATCTTGTTTATTGGCTCCTTTGATAATTATATGTGTGATTCTGTGATTGAGTCTTGATAGAGCTTTGCCTAGGGATTATGGTGTGTTTATTTGATAATCTTGATGATCTTGATGTTGTGATGGATTGTATGTGTGGTTCTATGTTTAGGTATGTTTAAAGCTTGTTATTAGGGTTTGTTGGATGGAATCTTGATGTTCTTGTGATTCTTGTTGTTCTTGCATGTTGAGGAATTGATTCTTGAATCTTGATATGTTAGGAGCATGAGTTTAGGATTTGTTTGTGTTGGCTTCTTGGCTTAATTCTTGTCATTCAAGTCTATATTATTGTTGTTGTGTATTGGGATGTATTCGGACTTGGTTTTGGGTTTAACGGATGAATTCCCGGGTAGGAAAAGTGCCAGGATACCATCGTACCAGCGGGGGGTCGGTGGGGGGACGAACCCCCACCTGACGACCCGCCAGGTACGCACCATGGTACCAGCAGGCGGTCGGCGGGTGGACGACCACCCGCCGTGCACCTGCTGGTACATGGTACCGCCCACCGGCGGGTGGTTGACCACCCGCTGGTACGGGCGTGGTGTTGCGTCGTTTTGTCTCGTTTGTTGTATCCCCAGGCCCCATTGTGCCCCGTTTGATGTTTATGAGTCTCGTTTGATATTTCGGGTGCCGTTTTAGGAGTTATGAGTCGTGATTATTGCATGTGGGTTAAGTTAGTGTCTCGTTGACCTAGGATGAGATTTGTATGATCCCGTAGGTGTCTTGTGGTTTTCTCATTAACTTGGGAAGTAGAGCTTAAGTCGTATCTTGTGGGTTGCGTGTTATGTTGATGTGATTGTTGTGCCTTCCCTTTGATTATCCATTGCTAGGTGTTGATGTGTATTGATTGTTTTTGTTATTGAGCGGTGGACACTGTGTTATTGTGCATGTTGACTGATTGATTGTACCTGATGAGAAAGGGATGTGATTGGTGGAAAAGAATTGTTGGAGTTTGGCACAACGAGTCCCCGGTTATTGTGCTAAAGGCACAAACCATTCGGTTATCGTGCTGAAGGCACGGACCAACCTTGATTAGTTTGCTAAAGGCATAGATCAAGTTATAAGCACTGCGGTGCCATGTCAGAGCTATATGCGCTGACCCCTTGGTAGTGATGCTAGAGACACGGATCATGCGAATGGCACTGCGGTGCTATCAGATCGGTGGCATGTTGGAGGAGAGCCATGAAGTGCTCCGGAGGGATAAGGGGGTGGCGTTATAAGGCTGGCTTGGAGGTACAGGTTGGAACTGATACAAGGATGGAGAGGAGTAAAGGTTGGAACTTGGTATAAGGCTGGATTGTGATACTATTTTTGTTGTTGCCTTTGCCTGTCGTTGTGCCTTGTTGTTGTTATTGTTTGTTAATGCTGTGCTTTGTGCTTATCTTATCTTGCGAGTTAGGACGCATGCTAGTATCTTAATGATGATTCGTAATGCTAAACCTGTTGTTGTGTCTGGAGTCTTGATCTTGGTTTTAAAGCTAGAATTGTTTAGGATTGTATATGTATTCCAGTCTCAAAATTATTTTCTTATATTTACCTATATTGTACTTAACTCATGGGAGTGGGTTACCATCATTATTCACTGACGGTTGTTACACCGTTTGTTTTTTAGGTGCAAATCAGTAGCTCCAGAGTGCGCTAGATGGATACGATGACCTAGCTTAGATAGTTTAGTATTAGTTAGATGACCTGTGAGCCTTGGTTTGTATTATGAATACTAATTACAGTTTATGCTTGTTCAGTTAGTTTAGCCTGTGCGTCTAGGTTCTCAAACCTAGACGTGGCATAGCACCCCGATACTCATGTTGGTAGTTCCGCTTTGTTTGGATGGATAATGATAGATTTGCCTTTATTTTATAGGATTTAAATGTATAAAAATTAGGGGTGTTACAATATTATTAGTATTAGACTAGAACTCTATTTCGTGTCTTTATATACTTTGTATCCCGTCTTTGGTATTAAAAACAACATAATCTATATTCTCATCTAGTATCAGTTATCCAGGTTTTCTCTCATGGAAACCCTAGGTGATGATGACTCTGTTCTTGGATCTTCTAAACGGACTGTTACCGACGTTCCCACGATGACCTTCGGCAATAGTCTTTCGTCGGCTCATAACTTTGTCTCCCTGAAGTTGATCTCCTGGAATTATCTTTTCTAGAGGACACAGATGCTCCCGTTCCTCGAGGGCTAAGGACTTCTTTGCTATATAGACGGCACCATACCGTTTCCAATGGCCTCATCGGCGACTACCTCGACTGCCGACAGCGATGCGGCGGTGGCTTCCGTTGATTTTAGGATCTTCGTCTCTTAGTACTTTTAATTCCAATGATCTTCCTAATGTTTGTTCGTCTTGTCAATTGGGAAAATCTTCTCGTTTTCCTTTATCTCGTGTTGTAACTACTAGTACGCAACCTTTAGAATTAATATATCCTGATATTTGGGACCCTGCGCCATTAATCTCTACGAATGGCTTTAAATATTTGTTTTGTTTGTGGATGATTACACTATATATATGTGGTATTATTCCATGCATGCTAAATCTGAATTGTATGCCATATTTGATAAGTTTCGGTCACTTGTTGAAAGGTCATTTTCCCGCAAAATTCTTTCCTTTCAATCTGATTTAGGGGGAGAGTATAAAAAGCTTGGTTCCACTCTGGCATCTCTTGGTATTATCACAGGCAATCCTGTGCGTATACTCATGAGCAAAACGGGAGGGTGGAGCGCAAGGATTGGCATGTGGTTGAGACAGGTCTTGCTTTAATGGCTCAGGCATCTTTCCCGTCTCGTTTCTGGGATTATGTGTTTGAAACCGCTTTTTACCTAATTAATAAAATGCCCACTCGTGTCTTGTCTGATAAATCTCCACATTATCTATTACATCGTTCCCCTCCGCCTTATTCCTACCTCCAGGTGTTTGGGTGTTTATGCTTCCCTAACTTGCGTCCATATAACCGCAACAAACTACAATTTCGGTTTTCTCCCTGTGTCTTTCTTGGATATCCTCCGTCTTTTTGTGGCTATCGTTGTTTAGACTCTAACACTAACAAGGTTTTTATCTGTCGCAATGTGTGATTCGATGAGACTGTTTTTCCGTTTGTTGCTCGTGTTGATTCGCAGGTTGTCACTTTGAACCCGGAACCGTGGGCCGTTGCACCTGTTTTTGCTAATGTTGATGCGGTCCGGTTACATGACCACACTGCCGAGCCGCTTGCTGAACCGCCAACTGCGCCCGTTGCCGTGCCCAGCCAGACCAGTGCCGAGACCGTGACGGAGTCTGAGCGGACTGTCACGGAGCAGCCGACTACTCGGCCGCCTGGCCGTCCGCGCGGTCGGTCTCGTCGTGCTGTTTCACCGTCTCGTGCTCGGACTCACGGTATGGCTACACGGAGCTCGGGGCCACATGAGCATATAACACTGTCCACTAATGTTACTACTGACCCCACGTGCTACTCTCAAGCGGTCAAATATTCTGAGTGGCGTGATGCAATGGACTTGGAATTTAACGCCCTGGTGCATAACAATACATGACAACTTGTCCCTTATAAATTAGGTATGAATGTGGTTGGTTGCAAGTGGGTGTTTAGAACCAAAAGGGAAGCTGATGGTTCGATTGAACGTTACAAGGCTCGGTTAGTTGCCAAGGGTTTTAATCAGGTTGCTGGTGAGGACTTCTTTGAGACTTTCAGTCCCGTGGTTAAACCGACTACGGTGCGTCTTCTTTTATCCTTAGCAGTTTCTCGTGGATGGACTATTCGACAGTTAGACATCTACAATGCTTTTTTGAATGGCAACTTGGCTTAGACAGTTTATATGCACCAGCTGCCTGACTGTGAGGACAAATCTTTGCCTGGGCACTTGTGTCTACTTCAACGTTCTCTGTATGGCCTTAAACAAGCCTCTCGTGCATGGTTCACACGTTTGCATGATTTTCTGGTCTCTGTGGGTTTCTTGCCTTCCAAAACTGATGTCTCTTTGTTTATTTACTCACATGGCAATATTCAGCTTTATTTTTTGGTTTATGTGGATGACATCTTGGTTATGGGTTCTGATTCAACTCATGTGAATGCTCTTATTGACAAGTTGACTCTTGAATTTAAAGTTCGTGATATGGGTGTGCCTTCTTTTTTTCTGGGTATTGAGACTGTTCCGGTGTCTGGAGGCATGCTTCTGTCTCAACAACGGTACATGAAGTATATTCTCAAGCGAGCATGTATGGTGGATTGCAAGCCCGTAGCCACGCCAGTTTCCACCACAAAAGCCGTGACAGGTGATGAGGTTCCATATGCTGACCCCACTCAGTACCACAGCCTTGCAGGTGCTCTGCAGTATCTTATGGTAACCCGTCATGATCTCTCTTATGTTGTTAATCGTTTGTGTTAGCACATGCACTCTCCTATTACGACGGACTGGGCGGCCCTGAAGAGGGTGTTACGGTATGTGAATGGGACACTCAATCTTGGTCTCAATATTTCCTCTTCTACCTCTCTGGATATTCAAGCATATTCTGATTTAGATTGGGCTAGCAATTCGGATGATCGAAAGTCGACTAGTGGTTTTGCTGTGTTTCTGGGGAGCAATCTTGTTTCTTGGGTGTGTCGAAAACAGCGCATTGTGGCTCGTTCCTCAATTGAAGTTGAGTACAAAGGGCTGATTGATGTTTCTGCAGAAGTTACTTGGCTTGTTTCTCTGATGAAGGAAATTGACTTTGCACCATCTTCTGCGCCTAAGCTTTGGTGTGACAACCTGGGAGCCACTTATTTATGTGCTAATCCGGTGTTTCATGCTCGCACGAAGCACATTGAGATCGACTATTACTTTGTTCGCGATAAAGTAGCGAAGAAGGAGTTGCAAGTTCATTTTATTTCTACCAAAGATCAGATAGCAGACATTTTTACTAAACATCCTTCGTCTTTACGTTTTAATTTACTTCGTCGCAAGCTCAATGTGACAATCCAAAATTTAATTTTATAAATCCGATTTTAAGAAATTCCAAAATAGTCATTTTCACTCTATAAAAATTTTTGCAATGAAATCGGTGTTTGAATAAATTATTTTGAGCCACTTTTAAATAAATTCTACCCCGAGACTTATTTTAAATCTAAAATCCTAAATCCTCGGGTACAATGCGTACCTAGTTTTTGATCCGAAAGTCAATCTGAGCGAAACCGGAGAAATCTGTGAAACCTAAACGAAGTGGTTGTCTACAAAGTATTTTTGGAAAAAATGTATTTTGACCCAAAACTATTTAAAATCTCATTCCTAGACTATGGTCCATGTTGTAAGATAGACCACAAGCTTGCCTGATATTTTGTAGAACTCAACCAAATTACTATTTTGCCATCAACCAATCATTGGTGATTTACCTAGGATTTTGAACCCATATAAATAGAATAGTATCCCCTTCATTTTTCCTGATATCTTCCATTGCCTTCTACACTCCAAGTCTGTTAACAGGGAAAGGAAATCACAGAAAGATTTCATCTCATGCCTTCTTCTCTTTTTCCCTAAGGTTTCCATCCCTTTTTGCTTTCAATCTCTGAGGTTCCTCCCTTAAGCTTAGTATATATCTATGTTTGATGAGGAAATAGGTGGTGAAGGTGGTATCATCTGAGAAAGACAAGAGAAGGGATCCACACAAGAGAAAGAAGAGGAAACAACAAAGGTATGTATAACCCCATGGACTCCCATCTTAAGTTTTGGCTATGTGAAACCATTATTTTATAGGTAAAAATGAGTAGAAATACTAGATTTTTGAAGTGTTTGAGCTATTAAGTGATCTATTACTTGTCTATGATGTGTTGTTGATGATTTGGGAGTGTTTGGTTGCCTGATATTGTCTTACAGGTGAAGGAGAAACTCACTGGTGCACAAAACAGTGCGCACCAGATGAGACACGGGACTAGCCAACGACCCTAGGCAGGGACCGTTGGCAAGCCCGCCACGTGTATTCCCACGTTACGAGGTTGGAGACTGCCCGCCAGGCTTGGAATCCTGGTTAGGGGGTGTGCACACTAAAATTACGATACCTGATTCCACAGAGTTTGAGCATAGAACCAAGAGAGTGGTTCGGTGGGCTAGTTGAGTATGTGGCCGGTTAGATTGCCGAGTCGGTTAGGTCCATTCACGATTCGTGAAGACCTACCTCTCCACGAGTTAGAGGTTCCGTAGTTATGGATGTGGCGGATGCACGAGATTGCACCGTACGTTAGGGCTTCGCTGCGACGGAGTACCTGCCTCGCACAAGAAGAGAAACGAGAAGTATGAGAAAGTTTGAGCAAGAAAGAAATCGAGTCAAGAGACTCAAGAGAAAGAAAGCGAGTCATTATGACTCCAAGAAACCTCCACAGAAAAGTATTCTATTTTACAAACGAGTGTATAAGTATACTTATAGTATTGCACGAGATTGCATTTGAGTATAGTATTGCACGAGATTGCATAACGAGAATGTTTGCACTAGATTGCATAATGAGAATGATTAACTGAGACTGTATATTGAGCACGATTGCTTTAGTTGCATTTTGATGTCTTATATATCTAGTTTGCAAGATGAGAACTTGAAAGCATGAAGATAATTTTGTATAGATTGATGGCATGCAATTGATTGATAGCATGAGTTCATTATGATGAGTTTTGTTATGAGAAATATGTGTTGGAGTGATTATGTTAATGAGTTATTTATCGTTGAAGCATGCCTGATGATATTATAGGTTGCGAGCATATAGAAAGTCTGTGATGTATCTTGAAGTTGTCTAAGTGTTGAGATTGTAGACTTATGCTATGTATGTTTGGTGATAGATGTCTAAGTGCAGGGCCGGTCCTATCATTTTATAGGACCGGGGCAGGATAAAAAAGATGGGCCCCGGTTAGACTGCTGGAAATTATGGAATTTCCGACCACCTGAAAGTAATCTTAAACCAAGTCGAAATCCTTGTTCCGACCACTTTTGGTATCCGGAAAAACTTTTATTGCAATTTCCGACCACTTTTTACTTTCAACTTGATTTAAGATCACTTTCAAGTAGTCGGAAATTTCATAATTTCCAGCAGTGTTAATATATATTTCATGCCTAAAATTTAAATTAAATAAGGAAAAAATTATTAATATCATTAACTTTAAATAAGATTAACAAGTTTTTAACAATTTTACCTACACAACAATAATCATGAAAAAAATTCTATGTGCTTTCCTTAATGCAAAATAATAAATAATCGTATAAGTGCCTTCATAAATAAATAATATCATATTTTTTAAAAATGAATAAATGATTTAAAATCGAGTAAACTTATAAACTATAACATTGTTATCATAATAAATAATAAATTAATTATTATTAAAAATTTATAAAACAATAATTACAAACATATGTGAAGCTAAAAATCTTTTTTGACTAGGAGCAAGAAATTAAAATATTTCAAAACGCAATGAAAAAAATCCAAAAAGATATGAAACATAGTTATCTAGATAAAATAGTTTGAACATAAAGCATATTACAAATCACACATCTTTTATATTATTTATATGATGATTTTTATAAATACTTTTTCTTTTAAATAGATAAATTTTAAACCAAGACTATGTGGTTTAATGGTATCCGGGTTGGACTTTCATTTGGAAGGTTGTAAGTTTGACTCTTAGTGGAGGCGTTGGTTCTTTGTGTTTCAGTAAGTTGAGAAAGTATATGAACAATCTATTGTAATAGAGCCAGTAGCAAACTTATATACTACATTGATTAGATACCATCCTATTTTGACGTGTCTTGTTTGGTTAACATGAGTTGATTGAATTTTTTTTAATATAAGTATATAAAAATTTATAAATTTAAAAATTGCATTAAAAATTTAATATAAAAATTTATATATTTAATATAAAAAAATTTCATAATATGTTTAGTATAAATATATGAAAATTTATATATTAAAAATACGACTCCGTATTAAACACAAAAAATCAATAAAAATAAATTTTTAAAATATACATTAGAATATAAGCAAAGAAGTAAATTTGAGGAATTCTAAAATGTGAAGGGAAGGATTGGATCACCGGCCTTTGATTAAATGAGGTTAAAATTCAAGTATCTTACCAACAAAGTTAATTTACCTTACTGTAAAACATATGTATATAAATTACTTATACTCAATACATATATACTATATATATAAGAGGTAGGATGGGCCCTCCCCCAAGCATGGGCCCTGGGCAAGGGCCCAGCCTACCCTTGCCCCAGGGCCGGCCCTGTCTAAGTGTCTAAGTTTGTGATGTATGTTTGTTGAGAGTTGATCGAGTTAGACTAGCTTAGTAGATCTAGTAGTCTAAACTCTTTTTATCATTATGATGTTTTGATGATGGATTGTAGACTTATGCTATGTATGTTTGGTGATAGACACCGGGGTGTTTTTTTTCCTTATGACTTTAAATTAAGCATTTTAAATGTTGGATGATTTAATGACCTAGTTTTATCCTTAGCCTGTGCAATCACTGTGGAGATGTGGTTGTGGCGGTGACATTCCCACTAGTTGTTATTTAAGATTCTTTATCCGCTGCTTAGTTTATCTTTATTTTGGCTTTAGACCTGTAAATAAGTTTAAGAAAAGTGGGGTGTTACACTCAATGTTTTGGCTAGCCAACCTTGTGCTTGAGGGGGAGTATTAGGACTATATTATTAGTATTAGACTAGAACTCTATTTCGTGACTTTATATACTTTGTATCCTGTCTTTGGTATTTAATACAACACAATCTATATTCTCATCGTGAGGTAGAAACTTGTCCGTAAGCGTGTGCATATTTGTTGTGAATTGTATACACTTGCGATAAATATAATACACATCAGTTGTTAAGTGTTTTTACCTGGGATAAGAGTAGTTTGTGCATATTAAAAATAATAGAATGTACATTTGTTAACAAGCGTGTGCACATTTGTTGTGAAAAATTACAAAAAATATAAAATAGTAACCCACTTCCTATAATGCGAAAATCATCCACACAAAGAATTAGATAAAGTGGTACGATAATGCCCTATAACTATTCGATTTATATTGGGTTGAGGTTAGGGGTGTCAATGCGGGCTGGCCCGCCCCACCGCGGGCTTTTGCGGGCCGGCCCGCGAAGCGCGGGCTTGGAACTATACAGCCCAAGCCCGCCCCATGGGGCTTGCGGGTCTCGTGGGCTGGCCCGCGGTCCATCACTTAAATTTAAAAAAAAAACATTAAATAGTATATAAACATGTTAAAATCGCTTGAAATATGGCACTATTTATTGGTCGTTCTTTCGCATCCTCACGGTGTATGATACACCTCTATGCACCGGAAACTTTCATAAAATCCATAAACCTCGCCCAAATCTCCCGGATCGATACCGCGCGTTGAGCAGAACTGTAGAAGGGTGATCAAAGCTAGGGTTCAACAACACACTCTATTTCTCTCTCGGCTTCAGATTTTCCCTCTACAGTTCTCGTTTGTATATAATACATATATAAATATGTATGTTTGCTGGACTTGGAGGCGATTTAGTAATTCATAAATATGTATGAATTGATGATTTAGTTTTAGTAATTGTTTGATAGATTTGGAGGCGGATGGAGACGGGAGAACTGAAGAACTACGTACTCTAGGAATTATTGAATTAAGAATTGGCGAATAATTATTGAATTATTGGACTTCTCCCCTTCTGCGTACTCTTAGATAGTCAGATCTACACCTTTACAAAAAAGATATTATATATATATATATTTTTATTTATTTATTATTTAAATATGGCCTGGCCCGCAACTCGCGCGGGGCTCTGGTCCTCCGCGGGCCTCACCCGTTAGGCCCGCATTTTCGCTAGCCTAATTTCTTACGGTCCTAACCCGCGGGCTTTGGCCCACATTTTTTTTTTTTTTTTTTTGAAAGCTACTGGCTCTATTATTACATTGTAATATCTGTTCATATACTTTCTCAATCTACTGAATCACAAAGAATCAATAACGCCTCCATTAAGGCTGGAACTCATAATCTTCCAAATGAAAGTCCAACCCGGATACCATTAGACCATATAGTCCTGGTATACTTTTTTTTTTTTTGAAAATATATAGTCCTGGTATACATTTAAATTAAAAGGTCAAAGTTTAAAAGTCTAAGATTATCATTATCTGCTGGTTCGCTAAAAGACTTTTCACTAATATTGTTCAACTCACTCTCGATTTGATTTGATTTTAAATAATTAATTTTTTTGTTAAATTCGTAAAATTGAATTTAAAAATTATATTGACGAGTCGATTTGACTTTTAATTAGTAAGAGTATGCATGCATGACGTATGACGATATTACGTCATATATATGTCATTATATTGCATGAAATGAGTTATTGAAGAAAAATTTGGACCCACAAAACCGTGTAAAACACTGACAACCATAGTGCACTTGCTGAAATGTATATATCCAATACATATATATTCCTCCATGTAGCACATAAGACTTATGGTCGGTTTTAAACTTATTGATTAATTCAGATATGAAATATTAGTCAATTTTCTATTAATATGATGTGAATCTCGTACGCATTGTATTTAGAGTTAAGTGATATTTAATAAGAATACTTTCGATTGTAAATATGTGCACACGCATGTACATATATCATTAAAATTAACGAGACTTAATCAAACCCTAAGGAACTCAAGTGACATACTGACGTCTATGATAGCTTATTATAGATGACTCTCACTTTGAACTCTTATTACCTCCTTTAAAACCTTACCAAACACCAAGTAATCATTGTCTAACTTGTCGAATGTATCCGGCTAGTAACAATGTAACTTTTGAGAATGTGCAAATGACATTGAAGTGAATTAAGACAATAAAGAATTGTTATTTCATCATTCAATATCTCTTAGATGAGTTACAAATTAAAGCACATATAATATAGATAATTTGATCTAAACTAATAGAATAAGTCTCGTGTGAGATTATCTTACATTAGACGAGTAATATTTTTTAAATAATTCATAGAATTAAGACATACTTTTGATTCCTTTCAAAAAAAAAATGACATACTTTTGATTAATGGGTCGAATCTATAACCTCATTAATCAAAGATCTAACCCGTCTCACGGATAGAGACCGTGAGACATCTCACACAATAATTAAACGTCAAAGGTCAACAATAATTAAATCTTCCAAAGTTCTGACCGTGTATTGAGTTGTGTGTGAACAAATTAAAGATGGATCGGACAAATTTCCAGTGGATTGAGGAAAAAATTGAACAACATACATACATACCAAGGTTGTACAATCACGTGCAGTTAGACCTCACAATTCATGTATACGGGTTCTTTAACGGGTTGACACGATAATGATACGAATACGATAAGTCTAAACACGGACACAACACGTTAAAGTTAAAGGATTCAATTTTTTAACACGAACACAATTTATTAACGGGTTAAACAAGTTGACATAATAGACACGTTTTGTTAACAGGTTTCTGGTTGTGTCGACACGATATGATACAAAATCCGTTTAAACCCGCTAAACCTATTAATATAATTTTAAAATACTAAAATTTAAAGTTAAGTTATATATATAAAAAAAAAAAAACCTACAATTCTATCCATCAAACAAACTAAAAAGATATTCAGTGGTCAATTTGGACTTTATTCCTAAATTGGACAAGTACAATTAAACCACTGAACACTCCAAATGTATGCAATTTCACATGATAGTTACCATCCATTTCATCAGGTTGCCTTGCTTATGTGTATGGTAAATTGACATTTTAAAATAATTTTTAATAATTAACTTTAAAAAAAATTTAAAAAAAAAAATAAAAACACTGGGGTGAAATGAATAATATTTAATAATTAACTTTAAAAATAAAAAATAAAAAAAATCCCAGGGTAAAATGGATAATTTTTAATAATTAACTTTTGTTAAGTTTTGGCCTATCAACTTGTTGGTTCTCGCGTGATGCTTGCACGGTTATACACCCAGAATGACGTATGTATATGTATGTGTGTTTGTACACGCATAGAGGGGGAAAAGGGAGGAGAAGAAGAACACCAAGCTATAGCATAACAATCATGTAAGTGTGTAGTCTTTCATTCACCTTCACTCACTTATATAGTGATGATCATATACAACCTTTCAAGTACACAACATGAATACATGATTAAAGGCTAAGCAAATGAAAGGTCTAATAGTTTAATGGCCATAAATATAAATATTTACAACACTCCCCTTTGGCCATTAAATAATTATACTCATACCTCGTTAAAAACCTCGCTAGAAAAACCCTGTGGGAAAAACCTAGTCGAGGAAAAGAGTACATGTAGTATATGTGTTGCATCGGTTGCCTCGTTAAAAACCTTAGCCTAAGAAAACCCAGTGGGAGAAAAACTTAGCTAAGGGAAAAAGAGTACAACCGTAAGCCTCCCGGGCATCATCTTCCAGATTTAAACTTTAGAGTTTATCGCTCCCCCTGAAGACAACAGTCTACCTAGCCTTCGCATCCCAATTTTATAAACGTACTTCTCAAAAGTGGATGTAGGCAAGGACTTAGTGAACAAATCTGCCAGATTTTCACTAGAGCGAACCTTTTCAATGAGTATCTCACCACTCTTCTGGAGTTCATGTGGGTAAAAGAATTTAGGAGCGATATGTTTAGTAAGGCCTCCTTTTTTTTTTTTTTTTGAACACAAGAACGAAAATTGTATTACTGATCAAACAAATGAGCGATACAATCTGGTGGAACACCAGAACAAACTCCCGAGACACACATAGAAACGGTTGCCCGAGCAAGCTCATGAGCCACACGGTTCGCTGACCTCTTGACATGGGATACACGTACATTCCCAATGTCCCTAGCAATCGACTGACATTGCTTTACAACTAAACCAACGTACGAAAAATCAGACAAACAAGAATTGAAAGCATTACAAAAATTTAAACAGTCAGATTCTAAAATGAAATTATTATGAGATTGGGACTTTAGCCATGTCAATGCTTCTTTGTCACCCAGAACCTCGGCCATGAACGGATCTCGTTCACCTATTAGACGCCCGCTCATTTCCGCTACAAAATGCCCCTCGTGATCCCGGATCACGCTGCCGAAACCAGCACCATCCCGTGAAACAGCTGCATCCGTGTTGCATTTTAACGTACCTCTCGGCGGGGGAATCCAATCAACCAACGGCCTAGCCGAAACTGGTACTGTGCCGTTCCTCACAAAAGCTTCTTCCCACGTACGTTGCATATTCTGCATCCGCTCGATCGCCACAGCGCTTGTTGAGGTCTTGTTCTGCCATACAACTTCATTTCGTATGAGCCAAATAATCCATAAGGTGGCTGCCACTCGGATTCCTGACTGACTTGAAGGGTTGTCTATCGATTCGGCCAGAAACTGCAAAAAGTCTCGCCCCTGGCGTATATCTGCATGGCTCCAAAGCTGCTGTGCGAAACCGCAATCACAAAATAAACGGTTCATTGTCTCCGCATTGAAACCGCAGAGCGGGCAACCTCCACCAATCCAAGCCCTCCTCATATGAAGGTTTTCACGAATTGGTAGTATGCCGCGAGCACAACGCCATAAAAAATTCTTAACTTTGGGGGGAATGGATAACGCCCATAACGCCTTCCACGCTTGGAAACCATCGCTGCGGCCATTCGGTATTTGGTTTTCCATTAGTAATCTGTATCCATGTCTTACGGTGTAGCAACCGTAGATGTCACCTACCCAACGCCAACAATCATGAAGCTGGCTATTTACGGGAGTGGCAAGGATTTTAGGGACATCTTCAGGGAGAAAAATATCACAGATAATGTCTTTATCCCAATTACCGTCCTCGGCCATCAAATTCTGCACTCTTGCCTCGCGAAGATAATCAACGCATGGAGTAGCTAGCTGCAAATTGGATGAACCGGCTAGCCAATTCTAGCCCCATATCTTTGTATCTCTACCGTCCCCCACTCGCCGGGCAATACCCAATTGTAACACATTTCTTCCAGCAAGTATGCTACGCCAAATGAAACTGGGATTCCCACCCAGCTGTGCCTACATAAAGTCAGTCGTAGGAAAATATTTTTCTTTCATGGTTCTGCTCACCAAGGACTCGGGTTGGATCAATAACCTCCATCCCTGTTTGGCTAACAATGCAATATTGAATTGGTGCAATTTTTTGAATCCAAGTCCACCTTTCATTTTTGGCGTACACATCTTCTCCCAACTTAGCCAGTGTATCCCGCGATTACCTGTATTCCCACCACCCCACCAGAATCGGTTGAACAATTTTTCCAGTGTATCACAAACTCTCAACGGTAATAAATAGACCGACATGGTAAAAATGGGTAGTGATTGCGCAATACTTTTGAGTAAAACTTCTTTACCTGCGCGAGATAGTAAGGCCTCCTTTAACGTACCCATTACTCATTTGTGCAACACATGTTGCATTGTCCTCATATAGGACTGTCGGGGAATCAACATTGCTCATTGTTCCGCATGAGCGATGGATATGCTGTATCAGTGATCTCAACCATATGCATTCGCGTGCGGTTTCATATAAAGCAACTATCTCCGAGTGATTAGATGAGGTAGCAACTAAAGTCTGTTTAATGGACCTCCAAGATATAGTTGTACCTCCACAAAGAAAAACATAACCAGTTTGTGATTTAGCAATATGAGGGTCAAACATATAACCAGCGTCTGAATACCCTATCAAAGTAATGTCCTGGTTGTTTTCAAAATAAATACCAAGGTCTTTTGTCCCTTGGAGATATCTAAAGATATGCTTTATTCCACTCCAATGTCTTCTAGTTGGAGAGGCACTAAATGTAGCAAGTAAATTCATTGAAAATGCAATATCAGACCTTGTGCAATTAGCCAGGTAAAGCAAGGCCCCAATAACACTTAGGTAAGGAACTTCAGGTCCTAGAACCTCCTCATTATCCTCCTTAGGTCTAAATGGGCCCTTTTCCGCTTCAAGGGACCGAACCACCATTGGGGTGCTAAGGGGATGAGATTTATCTATATAGGATTTCTCCAATAATTTATTAATGTAGTTGGCTTGGTGAATGAAAATTCCATTTGGAAGATGATCAATCTGCAGGCCGAGGCAGAACTTGGTTTTTCCCAAGTCTTTCATTTCGAATTCTGCTTTTAAGCATGAACATGCTTCTATAAGGTCTTCCTTTGTCCCAATAATGTTCATGTCATCGACATAGACAGATATAATGCAGAAGCCATAGATGACTTCTTAATGAATATACAAGGGCAAATATCATTTTTAACATATCCCTTCTTCAGGAGGAATTCACTCAAATGGTTATACCACATTCTACCAGATTGCTTCAAGCCCTATAATGACCTTTGAAGTTTGATGCTATACATGTTTCGATCTTTATCCCTCATATTGTAATTTTGAATACCCTCGGGTATTTTCATGTATATACCAGCATCTAGTGACCCATAAAGGTAAGTTGTCACTACATCCATCAACTGCATATCTAATTTCATACTTACTGCCAATGATATTAAATAGCGGAATGAGATACCATCAATAACAGGAGAGTATATTTGATCAAAATCAATTTTGGGTCTCTGCGTGAACCCCTGAGCTACCAATCTCGCTTTATATCTAACCACCTCATTGCTTTCATTCCTCTTCCGTCCGAATACCCACCTAGATCCTACTGGGATCACATCTTTTGGGGTAAGTACTATGGGACCAAAAACTTTTCTTTGATTAAACGAGCTGAGCTTTGCCTCAATTGCCTGTTTCCACTTCAACCAGTCAGAGCGCTTCCTGCACTCGGTTATTGACTTTGGTTCTGGATCCAAATTATTTTGTGGAATATTACCGACAACTGCATAGGCAAAAGTGTTGTCGACGACTATTAAATCTCTATTATATGTTTCTCCTGTATCAAAAAAATTTATGGCCGTTTCTATATTGACATCAACCAGATCATCGTCATTTCTCAAAATATTATGATCTGGATGTTCCGCATCCCCAGTGTTCGTATTATTTAGAGCACGTGCAGGTTCACTGGGTTCTCCGTCTTCGGGACGGTCGTCTTCAGGACGGTTAACATTTTTCTGGAGTGACTGAGATATTTTACCAATTCTCGTCTTCCGTGGATTTAAATCTTTTGCACCAAGTGGTCTCTCGCGCTTCTGGCAATGGGGAGTGTCAGTGTGCATACTTAGTCCCAGTGTGTATACTTGGTCCCACGGGGACTTCAACTCTCGAAGGAACATTCACAGTAGGGATATGGGACCTAGTCACTCCTCTGTTATCAGTAAAATTGATGGACAATTTTATATGTCCTCACAAGTGCACGAGTCAATTGTAGTTTAGCGTGCAAAGGCAAGGGTCGAACTCACAGGGAATTGATACGATGCAATTTAATTACTTAAAAGAGTGGTACGAGAATAAAGTTTGAATTGCAGTGAAATTAAATCAAATTAGAACAACTTAAAGAAAATATACTAATCAAAAGTCAAGGAAACAGAATTGACAATCAAAATGAATTAACTAAATGAAATTGCAAGGCAGGAAAAGTACGGAATAAATAGAAGACTAGGAACATGAATCAATTAGCAAATCATTATCAAGAGTTTAAAAACAATTATCTCCTTAAGTAATTTCGTTAATAATTAACACTGAAGAGAGTAATCATGAGCAACTCATATTTAATTGCAAAACAATTCAAAATAGGCAAAACTCACAAGATTGAAAGTGAAGATTTGCTAGCAAAGTATAAAGTATTAAATCATAAAGTATAATATTCCAATCATTAAGTACAAAGTAAATTACTAATAAAAAGAGAGCAAGGAGAATGGAAAGAATATTGCTGCTGCACAGGATTGTAAATAATGATGCCACAAGATGGAATTGCTACTAACCATTAAACCAAGTAGAATGTGAATTAAAGAATGAGACAAGAAAGAAGCTGCTGCTACCGTCAAAAATTAGAGACCTGCCACTATAATTAATTGAAGAACAGGGAAGTCGGTTGAGAAGAAGCTGTCAGCCGAACGTACATCACCGAACAGAACCAGAAATTGCAAACCCACCGGAATTGCTCCGGGGTGATATTCATGATCTTGCTTCTCCATTGTTGCCGCCTTTTATACTGCTCTAGCTCCAACCGTAACTCCATGATTCAGATAGAGAATAGCCGCAGAAAATTCTTGAAGCAAGGATTGCCGTCGAAAATCTTCCCGCTATTTAATCGAATCACCAGAGGACTTCATCTGCGGAATACTGATTCGCTGAGCTCTGCGCCTTTCTTCTCGTAAGTAATTTTGACTTTCTGAAATCTATTAAATAATAATAATAATAATAATAATAATAAAAATAATAATAATAATAAAAATAATAAAGTTATTAGAGACCATATATAACTAATCTACATTTATTAAACTCTTACTGAACATGTACTACTAAAATTATAATTATTATTAAATCAGGATCAACGAATTATTGGACTGACAAAATTCAAATAATAGACAAATTTAATAATTAAAACAACTTAAAATTGAATAACTATCAAAGCTACTAATTATAACAATAATAAATAAAACTAAATATAAAATTAATTAATTATTGCAAATTAACTATAAAAATATCATTAAAAATAACACTAAAAATAATGTTTATCAAAAAACATCTAGCAGGTTATTTGCTAAATTTTGCAAATTAATAATTTTCTGAACTTCTAGTTCAGTTTGACTAGTACGTGGGTCTAGGTACTGAAGATCCTTTTCATCCCATGAAATTTCCCGGCATTTCGTTAAATAAGGTATTTTATCTCCCCCTAATGTCGGGAAATGATCTTCATCAAAAATGCAATCAGCGTACCTCGCAGTAAACTGATCTCCTGTCATGGGCTCTAGGTATTTAATGATGGAGGGAGATTCATAACCAACATATATACCTAGTTTTCTCTGCGGGCCCATGGAGGTACGGTTTGTAGGTGGTATAGGGGTATAGACTGCACACCCAAATACACGCAGATGAGAAATGTTAGGCTCTACACCACGTAGTAGTTGCAAGGAGGAATAATCATGATATGCACTGGGTCGGAATTGTATTAAAGCTGCAGCATGTAATATTGCGTGTCCACAACATGAGACTGGTAAACCGGACTTCTGTAGTAATGGTCTAGCGATTAATTTAATACGCTTAATAAGGGACTCAGCCAAGCCATTCTGAGTATGGACATAAGGTACATGATGTTCCACTTTGATGCCCAAGGCCATACAATACTCATTGAAAGCCGTTTACGTGAATTCTCCAGCATTATCCATTCTTATTGATTTAATGGGATAATCTGGGAATTGGACATCCAACTCAATAATTTTCGCAACAAATTTAGCAAAAGCTTTGTTCCTCGTGGACAGTAGACTAACATGATTCCAATGAGTGGAAGCATCAATAAGGACCATAAAATATCTAAATGGTCCAGAAGGTGGACTAATAGGTCCACAAAAATCGCCCTGCAATCTCTACAGAAATATAGGCGATTCATGTCCAACCTTAGTACGCGACGGACGTACAATATATTTACCTTTCGCACAAGCCACACATGTAAACATATTTGGCGAAAGTACCTGAGATCTCGACAGGTTATGTCCAACAGAATTAGATATGATCTGACCCATCATATTCTGCCCAGGATAACCCAGACGGTCATGCCACATTTGAAAAGAATGTGGATTTTTTTAGTTTCATGGTTAGTGCAACAAATGAATCATTGGGTTGTATATAGGTATAATATAACTCAGAAGATAAGGAGGCAAGTTCCTCGACCTCTCGTTTTTTACCAGTGATCAACTGAGTAATGATTAAGAACTCATCATTGTTCTTAGTCTTGGTTTCAATATGGAAACCATTCAAACGAATATCCTTGAAACTCAGCAAGGTTCGTTTAGATTGAGGGTATAACAAAGCATTTTCTATAAGTAGCTTTGTACCCTTAGGGAAGATGATAGATGCTCTTCCGAAGCCCACTATTTTACCTGATAATTAGAAATGGTAGTAATATTACTACTTGATTTGTTTAAGGTACGAAAAAATCTCATATCCGTTAGGATAGTATGCGTGGTTGCACTATCCACCAAGCACAATGTTGGTTCATGCTCCATTGTGCGAACAACAACTTTGCAATGTTGTAAGATCTTCGGGGTTACTTCTCGAACAGTGGCTGTTCGTTACTAATTAACCAATGCCGTTCATCGAGAAATATGTTGGCGATTCGTGCTGATAACGTGTTAAGTTTTGGTCTATCAACTTGTTGGTTCTCACGTGATGCTTGCACGGTATACACCCAGAATTGCGTATGTATATGTATGTGTGTTTGTACACGCATAGAGGGGGAAAAGGGAGGAGAAGAAGAACACCAAGCTATAGCATAACAATCATGTAAGTGTGTAGTCTTTCATTCACCTTCACTCACTTATATAGTGATCATATACAACCTTTCAAGTACACAATATGAAAAATGATTAAAGGCTAAGCAAGTGAAAGGTCTAATAGTTTAATGGCCATAAATATAAATATTTACAACAACTTTATCATTATTTGTTATTTGTCGTGTTCATCACTCCAATTTGATAGAACCATATTTCAATACTAGACATGTTTTGTGATTAACTAACTTACTATTTGGCACAATTGTGTTCCACTTCTTAGAGCTTAAAGAGTATTAGATATTCCAATTTTCAATTTTACCTTTATTTTGTAACGATGGTATATAGTAACCAATTATTGGCATGTGATTTAAGCATTAAATAGAAGGATATTTTAGAGATGATATGATATGAATGAGAAATTATAAGGACTCTTTCCTTATTTAATGATAGAGAGTATAACCGTTAATGGCTTTGACAATCTCAATGTCCAAAAAATCATATAATTTAATGCGCTCCACTATGAAAGCAAACAAAGCATGATTATATTAATGCAAAAGAGCCAAAACAAAGTTAGGAGGGACAGAGTCCCAGTACATAGAAGTGGCCTGTGAAGAAGCAGCCAAAGCTAAAGCATGAGCAATCTAATTAAACTGTCTAGAAATTAAAAGTAAACAACAAGAAGTAAAAGTAGACATAAGAAGTAATGTATAACTACGCCAACATGTGATCTTGGGTTAGCTACGGATTTAGAAATGTAGCGATGAAAGGCCGAACAATCAGTTCAAAGATCAACCGCCAAAACTCCACGACTTTTGATCCATGAGAGGGTCTCCTTACAACCTAGAGATTCTGCCGCGAGAGCACTGGTGCAAAACGGAAGAAGACCATACGCCGCAGCCAAATAATCTCCTTTCGGCGAGAGCAGCACAACTCCGTATGTCGCTGATGATGTCGCCGCTAAGAAACCGGCGTCGAAAAAGCATTGCATGACTCCGGAAGATGGCTGCTGCTGGGTGGACCATGTACTGCTGCTGCTGGCCGAGCGAGGTTGTTGTTGGTGAAACGACAGCAGCTTCCCAGGAAAAAAGAGACAAACCAGCAGTCCTCCAAACTTGCATGGGGCGATGCATGCAAAAATTCCAAACGACGCCATTCCTTGCCTCCCAAATATGATATAATACTGCAATTAATTTGACAAGGATAGTAGGTGTTAACACACATATAGCATTTTGGAACCGCTCAGGAAAAGAACTTCCATTCACACAATCTACAGGAAGTTGGAATGCATGCCAAACAAGTTGTGCAAATTCACACTCCACAAGGGCATGCATTGTATCCTCATGAAAAGAAACACACATTGGGCATGACGGACTCACTTCTACCCTCCTTAAAAGGAGGCTAGTAGTAGTAGGAAGAACACCACTAATAGCTCTCCAAGTAAAGGTCTTCCATTTAGGGGGCTTTCATCTTCCACATTGCATTCCATTTATTAAAGCCATTCCCACTAGGGTGTGCTTCACCTACGATGGCTCTATAACTACTCTTCATTGTATAACACCCATTATGCTCTCTAAGCCAGTAAATGAATCCTCATAAGATGGGCAGACAGGCACCCGGAGGATACGGTTCACATCACTAGGCAAAAATAAGTCTCGTAAAATAGATAAATACTAGGTATATGTTTCCGGATCAACCAATCCCGAAACTTTAGCTCCCTCCAAATATTGAGGCATAACACTATGAATCATAGAGTCTGGACCATCTAACAACCATGGGTGGCCCCAAATTAAAGTTGAATCTCCATCCCCTATCCTTCATCGTATACCCGTACAACCAAGTCATGGGCAGCCATAATACTCCTCTAGCAATAGCTTGGATTATTTCCCACAGTAGCATCAACAAAAGAAGATCTAGGAAAATACCTCGCCTTGTAGACCCGGGCAGCTAGAGATTGAGGCATAGTAAGAAAGTGACAGGCCTGCTTACCTAATACAACAGCCAAATTAAAAGCACGCAACTCTTTGAAGCCCCGACCACCAACCGTTTTAGGCTTACACAAACAATCAGAAAGCAAGAAAACACTCAGAAAAAATGGGCATTGCTTGAGCCACGCTTTTCAAAAGGATTTCTTTACCAGCCTGAGACAATAACTTCTTGTTCCATGAGCCAATTCTCTGCTTAATCTTCTCCTCAATATATTTAAACACCAGTTTTTTATTCCTCCCTACAAACAAAGGAAGGCCCAAATATTTACCAAAATTAAGTGCCTGGGTAACCCCTAAAATCGCCACCACCACCCCTGAGTCCACCCCAGTATTCCTACTGAAACAAACTAGACTTATGATAATTGACTGACTGACCAGACAATTTCTCATAATCCTGTAAACACTTCTTCACAACACCTGCTTCCTAGGAATTTGCTTTGAAAAACAACAGGCTATCATCAGCAAAGAAAAGATGAGAGATAGCCAGAGCCCCTCTAGCTACCCTACAACCATGAATCAAACCCTGATCATGTACTTTCTGCAACAATAAAGACAGACCCTCCGCACAAATAATAAAAAGATACGGAGATAGTGGATCACCCTGTCTCAAATCTCTAGTAGGCGTTACCTTTCCTCCCTAGACCCATTAACAAGGATGTTATAGGACACAGTCATAACGCAAAGCATGACCAGGTCAACTCACCTCTCATTAAAGCCTAGAGCCCTAAGCATATTACGAAGAAAAGACCATTCCACCCACCTTACCACACTGCTTCCTATTCAAAAATTGACCCACCTCAGCAGCTACAAGAATATTGTCTGTAATAAGTCTATCCGGAATGAATGCACTTTGAGATTCTTAGATCACACCTTTCAACAGGAGCTTCATTCTATTAGCAATCATCTTGGCCATGATCTTATAAATCACATTACACAAAGCAATGGGCCTAAGATCAGACACATACTCAGGCTGATTCTTTTTAGGGATCAGTACAACATTAGTTTCATTGAGGCCATCAGGGAAAGACCCAAAGTGCAGGCAATCAAGCACAAAAGCAGATACATCCCCCCTCCCCTTCCCCCCCACCACATCTCAGAAGTGATGACAGAAACCAGGGTTCATCCCATCCGGGCCCGGGGCCTTATCAGAGAACATAGAAAAAATAGATGCCTTAACCTCCCTAGGCACAAAAGGCCGAAGAAGGTCCTCGTTCTGACTTGTAGTTATACGTGGAGAAATAGAGTCACAAAACGGATCAGTAGTCGAGGGCTGACTAATTGACTTAAAAATAGTTTGGAAATATTCCAAAATAACAGCATTCATAGAATCACCTTCCACCCAACATCCCTCAACATCCTTAATTTTAGATAAAGAATTCTTACGTTTTCGGTTAGAAGCGTACCTATAAAAGAACTTTGTGTTGACATTCGTTCTACGAAGCTAGTGTTGTTTAGCCATCTGCCTCCAATAAACATCCTCCTGAGCCTCCAACTGTCTCAACTCAGTATCTAGGGCCTGAAACTCAACAAGGGAGTTCGGATCTGATTGGCCACGCAGCGATAATAATTTGGAACGGAGTAACTTTATTTGCGTGCCAAACATGTGAAACCGGTCCCCTCCCCAACATTTTAGACAGGAGCCACACAACTTCAGATTGCCCAACAGATCACCGCTCTGACCATCTCTCCATGCCTTCTCCACCACTCCCCTACACCCATTATCCAACAACCAGGCCATCTCAAAACGGAAGCCACGAGTTTGATCCCATGCTCTATCCTTAGCAGCATTAATTTCCAAGAAAAGAGCCAAATGATCCGATGTACAAATCAACAAATTGAAAACCTTGGCCCCCTCAAGAATGCCACACCACTCCGTACAAGCCACAACCATGTCCAGCTTCTCCTCCACCCATGCCTTTGTATCACTTCCCCGTTCCCAGGTAAACGGGTAACCCTCCATAGGCAATTGCAACAAACCACACTCATCCAAAACCTCCCCAAAACCGCGTAGAATGTTTTCAGGATGCGGGACCCGCCCTTGCTTCTCAGACTGTAAACAAAGATCATTGAAGTCCCTAATAACAACCCAGGGAAGCGGCGAACGGGGGGCTAATGAACACAATAAATCCCATGAGTCTTGTCTCCTACTTCGCTCAGGGAATCCGTAAAAACACGTTATACGCCATGGTGCGAAACCAAACATATTCACCTCCACATCAACGTGATGTTTTGAGAAACTAATCAAACTAGCTGTATTATTCTTCCTCCACAGCAAAGCCAGACCACCACTAAGTCCGGCACTCTCCACATAAAACAAACCATTGTAGCCAAGCTTCACACATAATCTTTCTACATGAACACGTCCAACTTTAGTCTCCATCAAAAAAACAAAATCAGGCTTCTTACAGGACACCATGTCCACCACTTCACGAACTTTCTGTGGATTGCCCAAGCCACAGCAGTTCCAGCTAAGGGTACTCATTGGGATGGGCGGGTTTGGGACTAAAACCCGCCTGATGCAAGTTTTTTGAGCTATCCACCATAGTAGTATCTGAAACAGTTGATACGCCAGCCTTAGCACCATGATTCCTGTTCTGCCGGCGACGCTTGGAGATCGCCACAACCCCTACGTCGGAACCCTCACTACGCTGATCCATACTGCCACCCTCATCAACACCAACTGCCGAGGTCGGCTGCCCCTACACACAGGCAGCCTGCACCACCTCATCCGACGGCAACAACCACAGCTCCCAATCGGCCTTCCGCCCTTCACCTAACCGACACGTAACCACACACCATACATATACAACTCAACATGAAGATCTGAGTCACGAGCCTTAAGACAGAACTTCTCCGAGTGGCCAAGAAACACGCAAAAGAAGCATAAGGTGTGTAACCGTTCGTACTTGAAATTGACCCAACCCCAAGACTTGTCACGCCGGATCAACTTCATCCTTCTTTTTAACGGCCTATCCATCGGGATGGAAACCCTAATACAGTAGAACGTTTTCAGAGGCCCTCCCAATTTCCTGCCATCACACTTGATAAACGAACCAATAAAATTACCGGTCTGCTCTAGCACCGCCTCCGTGTTATAGCCAATCAGAAGCTCGTAGACCTGAACCTAGAGATCAACAGAGTTCAAGCTTAACATCTCCGGGAAGCTGCCCATCCTTCAACTCTTTACAAATCAAAGTACTATTCTCGAACGACCATGGACCCTCTTCAAGAACACGATGGATGTCCGTTACATGGTGGAAAACAAACAGAAAGAGGTTGGGTTGTATCTCAGAAAATTGAACCCCCTTCTACGGCTTCCAAATGGACCCTATAGCCTGTCTCATATACTCAATCTTGATAAGCCGTTGAGTAAGGAAATGACTTATCAAGGTCCAGGACTTCGCAGCAGCAACCGCCGTACCAGCCACGATCGGCTCAGCCTCGACGCCAACGTCTTCATATTCCAAAACCATATCAGCCCATCTAGTTGACAAGCCCGCCACCTCCTGAGAGTCGTGAGAGCCCATACTAGTAGCGTTCGTTGTGAAAGAACACTAGAGAAGCAACAAAAAATACCGGGGAAACAAGGGGAAACCCTAACGAAAAGGGAGGAAAAGAGAGAGAAACCCTAACGAAGAGGGAGTGAAAAAAAAATGCTCCACTAATTTTAAATTGATAAAACCATAAATAAAATCAAAATATAGATGGAGATGTAAACTAACAAAGTCACCAGATAAATTTTTATTGAAAAACAAATGGGCATTATGTAGAATCTCTAGAAAGACGTTAGAGGAAATTTTTAGAGTGAGAAAACTCAATCCCACTAGAGTAGCATACTTTCACTTGCATGGCCAATATCATTCTTGATGTCATGTTTTTTTTTTAAGAAGAAACACTTAATTCGTTAAGTCATCATCAAGACAATTAAAAAGGAAGACAGGAGGATGGTCAAACCATTTCCCGCAACCTGACACAGAAACGGCCCCCCGGGCTACTGTATGGGCGGCACGATTCGCAGATCGCTTTACAAAACTGAATTCAACATCACCAACGGCCGATGCCAATTCTTTAATATCATCAACTAACAAACCAAAAGCGGAATAAAAAGTTGAACTAGAAAAAGAAACATAGAGTGTTTGCGAGTCCGTTTCAACATCAACTGAGCCCATGCCTGTATCTTTGTGCCAGCTTAGAGCCTCACGAACGACTAAGGCCTCCGCCTCTTTAACATCCAAGACTCCCTCTACCCGCATATTCTTTGCTGCCAAGAACCGACCATCTTTAGAATCCACCCAACCCCTGTGCGCCCATGGTGTGAGTCTATCGCTACAACACAATTCAACTTTATTTGTCCTGGCGATGGTCGTACCCACCGTTCCACTCTTCGGGAAGACTGTGAGCCAAGGGTACAAACATTCACGGCACTCCAATTTTCCCAGAACAGTATAGCTCGCCTAAGTACTTCATCCAGCTCAAACACCACACCCTTCCAAGCTGCATAATTTCTGCTAGACCACAAACCCTAGCATGCCATTTTAAACTTACATAGGCTGTCATCCACAAGACTGGCAACACATTTAAAAAACCACTCAGATGCATTACCTCCAGTGTACTGTGCTACGGGTATACCCAACTGATTCCATGTTTTTTTAGCCTCACTGCACGTACTGAACAAGTGTAAGGCACTCTCATCCTGCTGCCTGCACATATGACAAACCAAGTTGCAATAAATGTGTTTTGTTGCTAAGATGTCACGTGTTGGCAAGAAAGATGAAGCCAACTGCCAACAAAAGACTTAACCTTTGGCGGCACGTTAAGACCCCATAGCTTAGCCCATGGTCTATCATCCTGCACATTGCTCTTGATGTCATGTTTTTATTATCTTTATTTTCTTATTTATAAAAGTATGTATTTCAATTCATGTCTCGTCTCTATACCTACACCAGATTATAAAACATTCAGAATTATAATCCTACACCCCATTATAATTCCACCTACCTACCATTCATATTTCAAGAAAACACATAATAGCTTTTATTGGTGAAATTGAATGGTCATTGGCAAATAATAATGCAGACTTGCAGAGTGAGAATATAGGAACGAGTATTATACAAATTCATTACTCCTTGCCCAAGTGCCCAACTCACTATGCAAAGATGGATCAGACGGCTAAATAAACAAAAACGAAACAAATCATATTCCATAAGGCTATGCCCTTTAAAAAATTATCTAGTTTTACATATACAACACGTACTCAATAGTTTACACAAGCAAAAATTCAATATTTACACTTTAAGATTTTTTTTTTTAAGATGTTATGATATATTTAGAAATGCACTCTATAATGTTAAAAATTGTACTTCCAAAGTCTGAAAAATTTATTAAAATGACACACATTTTTTTTCTCAAATTCCATTAGCTTTGTTAGATTTTTCGGGATGGACAGTTAGATTGGTTCTTTATTTTCTTTGGTGAACAGTATATATGTATGTGTTATTATTTAGTTTATAAATATAGTAAACCAAAATATTAACAACAGGGGTGGTGGCTCAGTTGGCTAGCGCGTAGGTCTCATTGCTGTTGAGTGATCCTGAGGTCGAGAGTTTGAGCCTCTCTCACCCCATTTGTTATATTTTTTGCCCCTACAATACCCAGCATGTTTATTCAGTTAGCATCTCTCTCATTACACCACGCCAACATCATATCCCAAAGATGAATGCCTGTAAACACAAATGTTGAAGACCCTGAACACATGCACACATCTATAATAAATATAAAATGCATTTGTGTTAATAATGCAATTACATGTGACCTAAATAAGTTTGGATATTCATAATAATTATAGTGCATTGAGGAACATTATATATTTAAATAAATGTCTTTAGAGATTATCTATCCGACAATTTTCTCTTTATTTGATTAAAAACTTATACATGCATTTACTCGTTTTTTTATACATATGAAATCATGGAAAAATGATTGTAATATGTACTTTTTCACTTCGACGTAGATGAAAACTTGTAAGTAGGGTGCTAATTGTGCTAGCGTGCTCGATTTTGGCCTTCTAGTCCTATTGGGCTGTCGGACTTATTGATTTGGACTAATCAATTTTTTTCGGTCTAGTTCAGAATTCTTCACTCTAACCTTAAAACCTCGCAAATTATGTTGTGGATGCATTGTGGACACGAGTCCAACACGACGTCGTTTTCAGGAAAAACACGGCATTTCAGTTATTAAAAAAAAAATTAATTTTGTCTCGCCGGCGTTATTCGTTTGTGGCATTATGAACGTACAGTTATGGAATTATGAATGTAAGTTATGAAATTATGAACACAGAGCTCTGACATTATGAACTTACAATTATGAACATATAATGATAAAATTATGAACATAGAGCTCTAAAATTGTGAACATAGAGCTTCGAAAATTATGAATGTACAGTTATGGAATTATGAATGTACAGTTAGGGAATTATGAATGTACAATTATAGAATTATGAATGTACCGTTATAGAATTATGAATGTACAGTTATAGAATTATGAACATAGGACTCTGATATTATGAACTTACAATATGAATATATAGTGATAAAATTGTGAACATAGAGCTCTAAAATTGTGAACATAGAGCTTCGAAAATTATGAATTTACAGTTATTGAATTATGAATGTACAGTTACGGAATTATGAATGTACAGTTATGAAAGTATGAATGTACAGTTATAGAATTATGAACACAGAGCTCTGACATTATGAACTTACAAGTATGAACATATAGTGATAAAATTATGAACATATACTCCTATAACGAAGCGGTCTGAAATTAAAAATAAAAAAATAATAATAAATAAAAAAGTGGAAGATAACGGTGCCACTAATGGCACCGTTACCGTGTCCACAATGCATGCTGAACACGGGTCCATAGCATAACGATTGCTAAAACCTCGGACAGTAAGATTCATCGAGCGGACTCAATTAAACTTTTGATGTTTTCAAAATTTACATTTTAAACTTTCAATTTTAATAAACGAACAAATTTATACTAATGAATAGAAACTTATACATCATTCGATCAATATAAACCTACATTTCAAAATTCCAATTCAACTAAAAAATAATTAATATACTTACACTATAATATAATATTTATAGTAAGGTTTTTATTTTTTATTATTTATTTTAATAAAATACATTATATTTTGTAATAAATTTATTAATATATTTATTAAAACTTTATTTTAAGCATTAATAACAAATAATAAAGATGAACCTACATATAAATTACGTATATATTTTGTTTCATATTATTTTTTTAATAAAGACTTTTCAATGTAATCGGGTCAGTCCATTACTTTCGAGTTAAGATTGACATTCTTATTTGTAACCACAATTCGATAGTGTGTACTAGATAAATCATGATCCTATATAATACTTCGCAAATTGCACATATGAAATAAATTACATTAGGAAGGCCATGTATGACGAACTTAACCAGATAAATATTAATAAAAATAGAACTCGTGACCTTTAAATATGAAAATTATACTTCATTCGCTTGGTTACCTGGTGATATGTTCTTGTTTTGCGGTTTTGTCCCATGTCTGGTGATATGTTCTTGTTTTGCAAGTTGGGCACGGTTCCACAATGGCGACATCGTTCTAATTTTTTTTTTTTAAAAAAATTATTTTTCACTTGCCATTAACAGTGTTTCTCTCTTTGCAATCGCACAGTTTAGAAATTATAAATCTACTATTTTTAAATTATGAATCTACAGTGATAGGTTCGTGAACATGTGATAGAGCTATATGTTCATAATTTTATAAATATATGTTCATAATTATAGAGCTATATGTTCATAATTTTCGATGTTCATATTCCCAATTGTTGAACTGTGTATTCACAAATCACAAACCTATATGTACATAATTTGATAACTATACAGTTTAGAAATTATGAATCTAACAGTACAAAAATTATGAATCTACAGTACAAATATTATGAATCTGCAGTATAGAAATTGTGAATCTACTGTATAGAAATTATGAATCTACTGTATTTAAGTTATGAATCTACGGTTTAGAAATTATGAATCCACAGTATAGATTTTATGAATCTACAATATAGAAATTACGAATCTACAGTATCGAAATTATGGAGGATAACGATGCTATTAACGGCACCGCTGCTCAACAACACGAAAACGGTGTCGTTTGGAACCGTGCCCACCTTGCAAGGCGGGCACGGTTCAACAGCATAACATCTGATGTCTAATTAGGGTAGCAACTGTCCCTCATTTTGCAGTCGTTATATCGTAGACCGCGATGCACATGCACCGCAGTAAAAAAAAACAACGTCGTTACCGTTAATGGAGTGTGTATTTTTTTGTGTATTAATTAGCAACTGAAACTACAGTGTATCTAAAATGATACTGCCTTACGTATTATTTGTGTCTATTATCAAGTGAAACTGCAATTGAAATGAAATGAAACGAAACTGTAGTTGTATTGAAATGAAACTGCAGCGAATAAAAATGAAACTGAATAACAATTTCACATATTTGAGTGTATATTACCTAGCGAAATTGTAGTTATATCAAAATGATACTGTAGTTGTATTGAAATGAAACTACAGTGTATATAAAATGAAACTGAATAACATTTCACATATTTGAGTGTATATTGTGCAATGAAGCTGTAGTTATATCGAAATGATCATGTAGTTGTGTTTTAATGAAACTATAGTGTATATAAAATAAAATTAAATAACATTTTCACATATTTGAGTGTATAAATATTGAATGAAACTGTAGTTATATCAAAATAAAATTGTAGTTGTGTTGAAGTGAAACTGCAGTGTATACAAAATGAAACTGAATAACATAGTTACTTTTTGCAGAACAGCGCGAAACGGCGGGAAACATGTGTCGTTTCTTTTATTAAACAAAACGACATCATTTTGAAGCTCGGTGCATAATTGATTATGCACCGCAGTGTACGATATAATTTGCCGTTATTTTGATTTTTGACAGTAGCTCTATCCTTGTAAACTAGAAATAGTCTATAATCTCCCTTTGCGGCCCAACTCCTCCATGGTCCAATGACATTATACTTTAGCCCATTAATTAAACGGGAGTCCAATCCAAGAAATTATGGCACCATCAAACATCAATAGTTACGCAATTATTATTGTGTGGACCGTATTTTGTCTACTGTAAAATAATGTACATTCAGTACAAAAATAATGTACATTGTGATTCAGGGGATGTACATTATTTTTGTTCTGAGTGTACATTATATTGTATAATGTACATTCAATACAAAAATAATGTACATTTAGTATATTAAAAATATATTTTTTGTTATGGTCCACATAACATGGTCCACACAATAATTTGCCATAGTTACGGCGTTATGCCATGAACCCGGGTTCACCTTGCAATGTGGACTCAGAATCAAAATATACAATTTATATATTGAATGTTCACAATTAACATACTAAATGTTTATAATTTAAATTGTGAATATTTAATATGTAAATTGTGAACATTTAGTATATAAAATTGTGAATATTCAATATGTAAATTGTGAACATTCAATATGTAAATTGTGAATATTTAATATATAAATTGTGAATATTTAGTATATAAAAATTGTGAACATTCAGTATGTAAATAATAAACATTTAGTATATAAATTGTGAACTTTTGGACTCGGATCCACCTTGCAAGATGCACTCTGGTCCACAGAATAATTTGCCATCAAACATCAATTGTTATCAATCATTATTGTGTGGACCATGGTTCATACAAGTTGTGTGGACCATATTTTGTCTACTGTAAAATAATGTACATTTAGTACAAAAATAATGTACATTCAGTACAAAAATAATGTACATTATATTCAGGGGATGTACATTATTTTTGTTCTGAGTGTACATTATATTATATAATGTACATTCAATACAAAAATAATGTACATTTAGTATATTAAAAATGTATTTTTGTTATGGTCCACATAACATTGTGTAGACCATGGTCCACACAATAATTTGCCCAATTGTTATACTATAGACTAAAGTCCATCTTATATTGTAGACCTGGTCCAAAAATAATATATTTGCATGCAGTTAATATATTAATAACCTTCAATTAATAAATTATGCACATGTAATTAAATTAAAAACACATAACTTAACTTGTTAACTACAAACACATAATATGTTAATTATAGACACAATATTTTAACCGCATATTATGTGCTTGTAGTTAACATATTAAGTATCTTCAATTTATTTACAAGCGCATAATCAGTTAACTGCAAACACATAATTAGAATGTTATTTTGAAATAGATTCATAATGCTTGGTGGATCCTAGTTCATGGTATAATTTGTCATCTAATATATTGAATTATTAATCATTTAAAAGATTAAGTTATAATATTTGATGTAATGATTAATGCATATGATTACATATTTTTTTAAAAGCATACTTGTTGTTTTTAGTCTTCATATTGTTGTTTCCTTTACATTCTCATCGGCCTATAGACGTTAAACGTGGCGCTCTTGGAAGGCACCCTAAGGCTATTGAAAAATCCAAAAAGAAAATTTGAAAAAAAAGAAAAAAGAAAAAAGAGAGAAAAGGAGAAAATTGTAGATAGTTAGGGGTAGCTTGATTATTCCATTACACCTTTTTATCTTGATTTTGCACATATGCCACTAACCATTTGTTGTGAAGCTTTAATTTGATTGATGCGGCAAAGTGGTTGGATCTTACAATTGCTAAGAAAAGAGAAATGCTCTTCAAATGGGATGTAATTTCTATCCCTTAATTTTGTGTCTGTGTTTTCAATTCGATCTAAAGTGTGGAAAAGAGTATTTGTACACATTCTTTGGTATTCCATCTTTCATTTACAAAGGGTTTTCATGTTTTCATACCCTGTCCTAAGTTCCGGAAACACTTCTACAGTATGAAAAGGGACATGCATTTGTATAGAACCTGTGCTCCTTTTTCCACCGAGTCCTCATCACATAATGCTATAATGTATTATCTGAAACAATAAGTTTAACAACATGGTAAATTACAATTACAAACATGTTTTACATCAAATAAATTTATAGAGTTAATTAACATTTTAGTCCCGCAATCGTTTCTCAATTGTCAATGCAGTCTCTAGTTTTTAATGTCAACCAATTGATTGTTTAAAATTTTATCAATTAAACCCTTTCAGGGACCAAAATAGTGATTTTCACTACATTTTCAAAATTTCGTTAATTTGGTCCCTAAAAGGGTTTAATTAACAACATTTTTGACAATTTGAATATCAAATTAGTTGAAATTGAAAACTATGAATTATATTAATAGTTGGTAAATAATTGAGTGATCAAAATATTGATTTCTCCTAAATTTATAAACAACATTCAAACTTATGTCTCCTCGTATAAGCATTTCCGCGCCTCCGCGGCATTTCGACACTTACGTTGTTGACTAATCTTAGGCAGGTAGGCAAAACAAGAGAATGTTTGTTGTGGCATAGGAAAATTAGTGCCCCAGATTTTCAGGAAACTGGGAACTCCATCCACCGTCCATGTAATGATCAAACTAATATAAGCAGTAGACATCAAATTCACGTTTAATTTGCATTGTGGTCCAAAACCTTCACCTATTTCAAAGGAAACCCACAATATCTAACCTAACATAAGTGTTAGAATTTTATATTAGGCGGATAATTTCACACACGTAAGTCCATAAGTTATGATACACATGGTTGAACCAAACTAATTATTAGTCACATAATGGATGGGGATATATGGAGTATGTAAGCTGATCCCCGACCATGTCTAACCTCAAGAGTGACTTCCCATTTAAGCCGTTTAGTTGGTCCCATCTGAACAAACAAATGATTTGTGAAGTGTCCTTTGAATTGTCACATTAATCCGAATTAACTTAGTATGAACATGTAGCACTATAGGCTTGACTGAGCTATAGGTAAGCGCCACGTACTCCTGCCGACAGAAATCTAGCCATCCAGGCATGTGTTCACTTACACAACACTATAAAAACAAGTGAACCCTTTCGAGGGTTGAGTGAATCAATACTTTCTTAATACTTCCAACTTCTTGAGAGCTATTATCCGACCTAAGATCCTCAACAAATCCTGTGTACTAAGAATTTGATCTATATCGATCCAAACAATATCAATTTTTACCCCCACTTTATATACTTAAATTATACAGAATACCGTTACGAGTGTTGAGCATATAACTATTAATGTGCAACCTAACTATCAGCTTAGCCTTTTAGTTGAGATGGAGCACATGCTTCAATTTGGTATCAGAACTATATTGCTTGGAGCCCAAAAGTAATCGGCTCGCACACGTGAGGGATGTGTTAAACATATAACTATTAATGTACAACTCAAGAATTAACTTAGACTTTTAGTTGAAATGTAGCACATGCTTCAATTAGAAGCACGTGAACCGCGTTCGTTCATACTTTCCCTTGTTAATCTGAGCATGCAATGGTTTTCGTTTTCAAGACGGAGACATAAAGGGAGAAAAAACCTAATTGATTTTTATGTTTTCCATGCTATTTACGAGGAAAACGAGGTGGTCAGATTTGGAGAAGTCATGGTCAGACGGTGTTTGGGCCGAACAAATTAATGAGTAGAATTCTAGCAAAGCTGACGCAGTTGTGCAACCTGGAGCCTAATTCGATTACGTAATACTTTTGTTTGTCTCCCAAGTTACGTAAAACGTTAGAGGTCTTGCTATATATGGGTAACCGTGACGAAGCTGCTTTAGCTCATGCATTTACAACGTGGAATATAATGAATTATTACACGTATTCGAGGTTTCATTCTCATCCACTACATTACTTTAGACAAGCGATGGAATAACAAATAAGGAAACAATATAATCCTATCTTGATAATGATAATGATTGAGCATTTATTGTAATATATAGTAGACACAATAATCATTATTTAAAGGATGAGTTTCTGGTAATAACGTGACAGGATAATAGGGCTGGCACCTGACCCGGATCACAAATGGGCATTGATTCAGCATCACATGGGAACCCAACGGGCAGAACTCCAACGGTTAGGAATTCCAACAGGTGTCACCTTTATTGTCTTTGAAGCCACCATTGATGCCACCTTTGATGAGAGAGAGTTAAAGCATCAACGCCTCATTCATGACTCTTCATATTCTTGCCGTTAGCTCAGCTCCCCAATGATGACTCTTCATGTTGTTACCGTTAGGACCTAGCATAAATAGAACTTCCCTCAGCTGAGCAGGGGACACACTGTACTTTCTATACTGAGACAAAAGGCAATACAACTATTGTTACATCTATTGTTACTTTGTCACATCATTTGTTATTCTAATATTATTACCGGTAACGTTTTTACCGTCATTGGTGCTTTCATTGAGAGCCTGAGTCCAATACTCAAGCAGGCTACAACACTATTCTTTTTCTCTTTCAACAGCAAGCCTGAAAGAATGGCGTCCCGCAGCTCCCACGGTTCTCGCAACGTGAACAATGGCAATGCCTCAGGTGACCTCCGGGACCAACTCACCAACAATCGCGGAGGGGACCTCCGAGAACAGCTCAACAACGGGAGGCCCGGGGACCTTTGAGACCAACTCAACAATGGAGGGGTAAACCAAGCCGTGAACGGGAGGCCCGGGGACCTTCGAGACCAACTCAACAATGGGGGGGTGAACCAAGCCGTGAACCTCCAGGCGACCGCCGATATCATTCAGCAAGCAGTGACGGCGGCGCTAAATCAGGTGGCGGTGGGACTGCAAGGCCAAGTGCCCACGCCGCGGCCCCAGCAAATAGGGGTAGAGGCCCAAAGAAGTGGACCGGCTAGACGACAACCAGGCCCTTCCCAATCGGCGCCAGAACGATTGGGACAGAGGGCGCCCGTGCGGCAAAGATTAGGATCACGGGCCGAGGGGTCCTCTACCAGAGGCCCTCGCCAACACGAGAACAGACAAGCCGAGAGATCACCCACAGAGGAGGTGGGCGAGTCTCGGGAGCCGACCCCACGCCGACACGTTGATGAGTCGGCCCTATGTCGACACTTGGAGGAGCGACGCGTCGATGAGCCGGCTCTGCGTCGGCACTCGGCGGAGAAGCGACGCGCTGATGAGCGGGTCCCACACCGACCCTTGGATGGACGGAACGTCGAGGAACCCGCTCCGCGTCGACACTCAGATAGACAGCACGTCGATGAACTAACTCCACGCCGACACATGGAGGAGCGGCAGCCGGCCCCGCGTCGGCACCCTGACGAGTCGGCCCTGGTCGAGAGGCTGCAGAGAAGAATCTAGGAGTTAGCAAGAAGGGTGGAGGCACGGGAGCAGTCGCCGGAACCTGAGGTACAGATGGCAGCACCATTCTCCCCTAGCATCATGGACGTACCTTTGGCGAGGGACTTTAGGTTGCCCGCCATCAAGGAGTACACGGGGGCCACTGACCCACGTGTCCACATGACGAGGTACAAGGCTGCTATGGTAATGATCGGGGCAGGGGACGCCATCATGTGCCGAGCGTTCTTGTCCACACTGGATGGAGCGGCCCAAGACTGGTTCAACACCATCCCAGATGGGTCAATCCAAAACTTTGGGGAGTTGTCCAAGAGCTTCCTAACATACTTTTCCGGTAGCATACATCGCAAGAAACCCTTCTCTCACCTCTATGTAGTGAAGCAAGATAGAGGCGAGAGCCTCAAAAACTTCCTGATCAAATGGAAAAAGGAAGTCAATAATGTCTACGACTTCGACTCCAAGGCGGCGATCCCGATATTTATCCATGCCTTAAGATCAGGGTATTTCCACAAGCAGCTGAACGCTCACCACCCCCGCTCTTACGAAGATCTGATGAGGACGGCTAGCCGCTATGCCGAAGCAGAGGACGTCGATAGGAAGAAGAAGGACGAAGAGGATGGTAGGAAAGATGGGAAGCCTGGGAAAGCTGGTCCGCCCAGCCAGGCACCACTCTCGAACCACCCGACCGCAGGGAAAGGCCGAGACCACGAACGGCCTCGCCTGGTCCCCTTGCGTAATTTGACTCCTCTTACCCATCCCGTCAGTGTCATTCTAAAGCAAGCTGAGGAGATGGGAATGGTAGAATTCCCCGAAGAGTGCATGAAGGTCTCCCCAAAGGCAGACCAAACAAAGTACTGCAGGTTTCATAGGCATGCCGGACACGATACGGATGAGTGTCACGTTTTGAAGAGACAAATAGAAGACCTCATCCAGCAGGACTACTTCCGACATTTCGTCAAGCGATCCAAGCAGCAGCAACAGCCACAACACAATCCACCAAAAAATGTCTGGAGGAATGAGGATGGCACCGAGCCGTCCACCTCAAACGCCAAAAAAAGAGACCACGACCAAATATCTGAGCAGAGTGATAGCGAGAAAGAAACCGAGGTGGCGCCTAGACGACAAAAGAAGCACACCATACACTTTATCTATGGTGGACCTACAGGGGGCGACACGCCCGCGGAAAGAAAGAAGTGGAGCCGGCGGCTATACGTGGGAGAAGTGGCGAGTCTTCCCAGAGAAAAGAAACAGAGACAGGAGGCCATCACCTTCTCTGATGATGACCTCCCAGAGGGCCCGTTACGCCATCGTGACGCCCTGGTAATTGAGATGGACGTCAATGATGTCATTATCCGCCGCATCTTAGTCGACACGGGAAGCTCAGTCAATGTGATGTATTACGATGCCTTCACCAAGTTAGGGATACTTAGGAACCAGCTCAAAGAGGTACGTACCCCACTCTCTGGATTTACGGGTGATTCAGTGGAGACGGAGGGGTCAGTGGTCTTACCAGTGGAGATAGGCACGAGCCCTAACATTCGCAAACTTGACTTGGAATTCATTGTGGTAAGACTCACTTGCGCGCACAACATCATATTGGGGAGACCGGCACTGGAGAACCTCAAGGCCATAGTGTCGGTGGAACACTTGTGTATGAAGTTCCCCACTCCGAGCGGGATAGGGGTCGTCAGAGGAGACCAGCGAGCGGCCCGCAGTTGTTACGTTAAAGCATGCAAAAAGATTGGCAGAAATGATCTATAAGTCCACACCATCTGTAAGGATGATCGATCGGGTATGGAGCTAGGAACATTTGATTAAGTATTTTCCTTAATATTCTAGTAGTCGTTTGGAACTGGTGTTTGGAAATAGCGGTCCGCCCGCTTTGCATTCTGAAATCTTTTGGAATAATATCTCGTGCTTATGGTCCGCCCATGTTGTTTCAAACAAAAAAAAGAAAAAAAAAAAAAATTGGCTGAGGGCGCGCCTCAGCCAAGGCCGAGGCACACGCCTCGGCCCAGTGGCCGAGGTCGCGCCTCGGCCACAGGGCAGAGGCGCACGCCTCGGCCCCGGAAAAAAGAAAAAAAGAAAAAAAAAAAAAAAAACGATCGGACGAGGCTATGCCTCGGCCGCGATCAGCCGAAGCGCACGCCTTGGCCACGATCGGTCGAGGCCACGCCTCGGACACGATCGGTCGAGGCGACGCCTCGGCCACGATCGGTCGAGGCGACTCCTCGGCCACGGTCGGTCGAGGCGACGCCTCGGCCACGGTCGGTCGAGGCGACGCCTCGGCCACGATCGGTCGAGGCGACGCCTCGGCCACGATCGATCGAGGCGACGCCTCGGCCACGGTCGGTCGAGGCGACGCCTCGGCCACGGTCAGCCGAGGCGCACGCCTCGGCCACGATTGGTCGAGGCGACGCCTCGGCCACGATCAGTCGAGGGGTTGGTCGAGGCGCCCGCCTCTGCCAAAGCCGAAGTCCATCTCGGCAAAAAAAAAAAAAAAAAAAAAAAATGATCGGTCGAGGCTATGCCTCGCCGCGATCAGCCGAAGCGCACGCCTCGGCCACGATCGGTCGAGGCTACGCCTCGGCCACCTCAGCCGAGGCGCACGCCTCGGCCACGATCGGTCGAGGCGACGCCTCGGCCACGGTCAGCCGAGGCGCACGCCTCGGCCACGATCGGTCGAGGCGACGCCTCGGCCACGATCAGTCGAGGCGACGCCTCGGCCACGCTCGGTTGAGGCGAGGCCTCGGCCGGAGGCACGCACATCGGCCTGCCTAAGCCGCAGCCCGTATCGGCCAGCATAAAAAAAAATCATGTGTGATTTGGAAAATAAAATCACATACTCGGGATCAATCGGGATTCTGCACAATATCAAGCAAATTCAGCTTTACTCCCAAGTCAACTCAAACACATCCGTTGCCTCAGGAGTAGGGGGGACTGGTGACAGGATAATAGGGCTGGCACCCGACCTGGATCACAAATGGGCATTGACTCAGCATCACATGGGAACCCAACGGGCAGAACTCCAACGGTTAGGAATTCCAACAGGTGTCACCTTTATTGTCTTTGAAGCCACCATTGATGCCACCTTTGATGAGAGAGAGTTAAAGCATCAACGCCTCATTCATGACTCTTCATATTCTTGCCGTTAGCTCAGCTCCCCAACGATGACTCTTCATGTTGTTACCGTTAGGACCTAGCATAAATAGAACTTCCCTCAGCTGAGCAGGGGACACACTGTACTTTCTATACTGAGACAAAAGGCAATACAACTATTGTTACATCTATTGTTACTTTGTCACATCATTTGTTATTCTAATATTATTACCGGTAACGTTTTTACCGTCATAACGTTTCACGGATCTTTTGTATGTAACTATGTAAGACATTTCAGATATAAAGAGAAATATATTTTTGATGAAAATATTATGCTAATTATAAAAAAAAATTTGAGTGAAAGTTCGTCTGATTCTTTTGTGAAAATATATAACACATTTTACTCAAAAATGTAACACTAAAATATTGAAGCGTTACTTATAAGAAAAAATTATATACTAATAATTGATTACTCTTACTTATGAGGGAAATTAAAACGTAATACTTATGAGGAAAATTGTAATATTAATAATATATATATATATATATATATATATATATATATATATATATATATATATATATATATATATACAATGTTGCAAAACACGCTAGGCGCCCCCTAGGCGCCAAGGGGGCGCCTAGCGCCTAGGGATTAATCGGCGCCTAGGCGCCGATTTTTTTTTTTATATTAAAATAAAATTTAAAATTTAAAATTTTTAAAATTTAGTAATAAAACATAAGGTTTCTATAGTTATTTCTTAGAAATTATTTACGAAAGTGGTTGTAAAAGTGTTCAAAAGATTGTTTAAATCATCTAAATACATAAAAAAACTAAAATTAAGAGCTAAAGAAGCATTTTTTTGAGAAATTAGTGGAACAAACCGCCTTTGGCGGTTTGCGATGGATAGATCTCGAAAAAATACGCGATTTAAAAAAAAAATTGTCCAAATCGGACAACCGAGTCAAAAGTTATGCCTTCCGAAACTTTTCCGACATTTTCAAAAAAAAAAAAAAAAACCGCCGAACCGGCCGGTTAGGCGGTCTAGGCGGCCGCCTAGACCGCCTAGCCTGCCGGCCGCGGAGGCCGTTCCTCGCGGCGGCGCAATGGCGCCTAGCGCCTAGGCGCGATTTTTGCAACATTGTATATATATATATATATATATATATATACTAGTTTTTTTTACGCGCATTGCGCGATTGGGATAATGCCCAATGTTCGCGATTGGGATAATGCCCAATGTTTTTTTAAATAAGTACTTTAAAGTATATAAATGCAAGATTATATTGAAATTGTTCATGCATAGATAATTGAATGTTGAATTTGCGTATTTAAATAGGTAATTCTAAGTTTACAAATGCAAGATAATATAGTCAAAATTGATTATAATTTTCAATAAAATAATTGTATAGGTATGGTTGAAACCAAATACATGACATAAGGGAGAGCAAATAAAAATTAGGGCATAAAATATTAAATATATACTAATATTAAAGAGCTAACTGCTGATTGCCAAACAAGGATATTGCGAGGTAGTTTCCCACTTCAATTTGTTGTGCGATTAGAATACTATTTTTGTCAATAAATCCCCCAAGTAGTTAATATGATTGGCTTAATTATATTTTTTATTTTTTTTTATTTTTTTCAAAACAATTATTATTATTATTATTATTATTATTATTATTATTATTATTATTATTATTATTATTATTATTATTATTATTATTATTATTATTATTATTATTATTATTATTATTATTATTATTATTATTATTATTATTATTATTATTATTATTATTATTATTATGTATACCCTTAGGTCATTTTACATGTTAATCTAAACAGCTAATTTTTTTAAATATTTGTTTACCAATCGTTGATATAATTCGCTAGTCAAATCCGCTAACCGCTGATTGTCAAACAAGGACATTGCGAGATAGTTCTCACTTTAATCTGTTATGTGATTTGAATACTCTCTTTGTCAACAAATCCTTCAAGTAGTTAATATGATTGGCTTTATTAATTATATATTTTTTTAATTATTTAATGGTATTAATAAAATACTTGGTAAATAAATATATAGCATTATTTTGTATTATAACTTTGATATTTAATTAAAAAATAGTGCACAATAAAGATAATAGACAATGTAGTGAATATAATCAATTGATGAATTTGAATGTAAAGAATTTTTACATTGGAGAAATATAAAGACAATATAACTAATAAAATTATTTCTCTTAATTAATTTATTGATAATGAATATTTTTTTTTTTAATAAAGACATTGTAGAGATAATGCAGCGAATATAATCAATTGATGAATTTGAATGTAAAGAATAGAGAAAAATAAAGACAATATAACTAATGAAATTATTTTTTATTTAATTTATTGATAATGAACAATTTTTTTGAATACAGAAATTGTAGACACATAATTCTAAATTAAAGTAATGCATATGTATTTTTTTTTTGTTGTAGCTAGTAAATTATTATTTATACCAACTTTGATTGGGATGGGGTTCGAACCTCAGACCTTTCTTATTGGAATCAATGAGTAAGTTAACGGTGAACTAACAAAAATTAACGGAAAAGATAATATTTAACGGAAAAGTTAACGGATAATCATATTCATTAAGGATAAATTAGGAAATCTTAAGGAAAATTTAAAATTTGATCAATCTGAACCATTCATTTGATCAAAAAATTTGACCGCCATTTTTTCTACCCATTATAGGCCTAACTCTCTTGGGCTCTTATTAGTATAGTAGATAGTAGATAGTAGATATATATATATATATATATATATATATATATATATATATATATATATATATATATATATATATATATATATATATATATATATATATATATATATATATATATTTGTTGCGTCGTTTGTTTGGTTATTATTTGTGAACATAAATTATTACATGTTAACAAACGAATTGTGATCATGAACATGAGCATGTGTTCGGTTATTAAGCGTTCATGAACATAAATGAACATGTTCACGAACATGATTGCAAATGTTAACGAACATGTTTGTGAATGTGTTAGTTAATGTTAAGAAACACATTCACAAATATGTTCGCGAATGTTAACGAACACTAATAAACGTTTAATGAACGAACATGAACATAATTCTCAAAAACCTTAACAAACGAACACGAATATAAACACTCTAAAAATCTTTATTATGACTAGTATTAGGACTCTATGTATTTGAGTCACATTATAACTACCTATCCTTATCTCCCTATGATTCCTTTGCTATATATTCCCACAATATGTACAATTACAATTACTGTCTATCTAATACAGTTTATACATTTTTTATCTGGTATTAGCTAGCTAGGAATTTCTTTCCTTGTTCCTTGGCTGACGGATCTATTCCATGTCATTTGGTATCACAACCTCGGTCCTCGGTTCATTCATGTTCAGTTCGTTAACATTCCTATATATGAGATGTCACTGATTTATGATCTCTCATATTTTGGAGTGTTTTTCTATAATTGGACCACAAAATACAACACTTTGAACAATGTAATATCAACACAAACATATTACATATATAGGTTTTAAAAATACCCAACGTCATTTTTTCTAATAAATTAACAATCTAGGATCATATTTTTAATATTCAAACAACCTAAGTTGCAGTGAATAAGTCGATATAATACCTGCATGGGCAGCGCTCAACTGGTCATAGAGGCCGGTGAAACTTTAGATGAATGATTAGGGATCGAGTCTCACCCGTGACAGTGTGGGAGCAACCATGAAAGAATGAATAAGTCGATATTTGGAAGCAAGTAGCTATAAATAAATATAAAATCTCCAATAAGAAACAAGAACGTACATAATGGAAATTCACGTATAGTATTTTGGAAGCAAGTTATAAATAAAATAAAAAATCACTATGTTTTTGGCTTTTTGCAAGTCATAAGCAAAATCACATTAATCTTGACAATTTAGCAATCTAATATAAAATTTTCTAATATCAAATTAAAAAATAAATAATAATCAAAATATCTAAAATAAATATTAACAAAAAAATTCAAAGATAGGGTAGGGGTGACCCCCCTTTCCCTCCACCATATTGCCTTCTGCATATAGGACTTTTACTTGGTTTGCTAATATTACTAATCTTTGTGCACGGTTTAGTGAAGTACAATTAATTGTAATAAAATCAAGAGTAATGGATAAGAGCTAGAAGTTAGATCCAAATTCCTTACTATGAACTCATTTTTATACTACCATATTTGTAGAATTGGAAGGATTGCAATCTTAAGTTATGAACTTCTAGGACGCCTCATTGATTGTATTGCAGTGGCAAGAAAGGATTTGGTACGGTCTTGCCAGTACCAAATTGTATAGCAAGGGTCCCATTTAGCGGAAGAGATGAGCGGCTGGATGGGGTCAGAACAGCTTCTAAGAAGGGCACCAATGATAATTTGATCTTGACGATACCAAATTGTATAGCATGAATGTGTGATAGTTTCTGTTGAATCAGAAACTTGAAATGGGGTTACTGTAAGAAATAATAGGCACATATACATTTATACAACATTGTATATGTGATAATAAAGACTAACCTCCAGCCATAGTTGTTTGCTTGTTTTGCCTTTGTGTTGTTGTATAATGCCTTAGTTGAATTTCTGCAGTGATTTGGGCAGAGTGACTCCCACTTGTCTCAAGTATAATAGGATGGTGTATATTTTGTCAGTATATTGACAGTACTTGAGTAGTGGGAGGACCTCACTTATATAGCCTATCTAACCATCAATATAGGCTTTGTAACAGTTGTAACGGTAACCGTTACAACTGTTACCATTAGCACTCTTTAATGGCTATTAAGGCCATAACAAATCTTGCACCAATCATGGTAAGATGTTACATTCTCCCACTTGGTGCAAGAACAAACTTAAAAGAAACAAAATACATGAACCATAGAGATATGTCCTCTTAATACGAGTAGTATCTACTATCATCACAATGTAACTTGTTCTCTAAGTACTTTATGTGCTTTAACCAAAACTTAATGGATAAACCTTATGTTTATTCCAGGTCCATAAGATATATATTTTCTCAACAATATGTGCACAATATAATAATGAGAAAATATCTAAATGCTTTAAGAATTGCATAAAAATAACTGTATGTATACAAACTTTACAAAGTGGGCGCAAGTCCCATTTTCTCAACAAAATCCCTAAACTTGAATGATGGCATGCCTTTAGTTAAGGGATCAGCAATCATCAACTCAGTGCTTATATGCTCAATGACCACTTTCTTATCTTTAACACGCTCCCTGATAGCTAAGTACTTGGTGTCGATATGCTTACTTCGACTCCCACATTTATTGTTTTTAGCCAGGAAGACTGCAACTGAGTTGTCACAATAAACCTTTAATGGCTTAGAAATAGAGTCCATAGCTCTAAGCCCCGAAATGAAATTCTTAAGCCATACACCTTGAGATGTAGCCTCAAAACATGAAACGAACTCGGCTTCCATGGTTGAAGTGGTGACAAGAGTTTGTTTAACACTTCTCCATGAAACAGCTCCACCGGCCATGATAAAAATGTTCCCCGAAGTTGATTTCAGAGAATCAACACAACCGGCAAAGTCCGAGTCAGAATATCCAACAATGTCCAAAACATCCATCTGTTTGAACACAAGCTTGTAATCCTTGGTACCCTTGAGATACCTTAAAACCTTCTTTGCAGCTCTCCAGTGGTCTAAACCCGGATCACTTTGATATCGTCCCAGCATTCCAACAGCAAAGGCGATGTCCGGCCTAGTACAGACTTGAACATACCTGAGACATCCGACAACTGAAGCATAAGGAATATTCTTCATGGATTCTCTTTCAAAATCATTCTTTGGACATTGGTCCAAACTGAATTTATCTCCTCTCACTATAGGAGCTGGACTCGGTGAACAATCCTTCATCCGAAATCTTTCTAAGACTTTGTTGATATAGGTTTCCTGCGATAGTCCGAGAATACCCCGGGATCTATCCCTATGGATCTTTATGCCAATGACATAAGATTCCTCGCCCATATCTTTCATATCAAAATTCTTAGAAAGGAATTGCTTAACCTCGTGCAGCATTCCCTTATCATTAGTTGCAAGTAGAATATCATCCACATATAAAACAAGAAAGCAAATTTTACTCCCACTTGTCTTTTGGTATATGCAATGATCTAAGGGACTTTCAACAAATCCATATGAAGAAATGACCCCATTAAACTTTATATACCATTGGCGGGAAGCTTGTTTTAAGCCATAGATGGACTTTTTTAACTTGCAAACTAAATGCTCACCTTCACTAGAAGAGAATCCTTCAGGTTGTTTCATATAAACCTCTTCTTCTAGATCACCATTAAGGAATGCCGTTTTCACATCCATTTGTTGCAGTTCAAGATTGAAATGTGCAACCAAAGCCAGAATTATACGAAGTGAATCTTTCTTTGACACAGGAGAAAATGTCTCCGTGTAGTCAATTCCTTCCTTTTGAGTAAATCCTTTAGCAACGAGTCTAGCCTTGTATCGCTCGATGTTGCCTAATGAGTCCTTTTTAGTCTTATAGACCCATTTACAGCCAATGGCCTTGGCCCCATTAGGAAAGAAAAATATTTGCTGGTTGTGATACCATATAAAGTGTAAGAGGAATGGATGAAGTTCTATTAATCACACTATAATTATATAAAGAGTTTTACAAAGAAAGTTACAACAAACAACACAACAAAAGGCTATTGAATAGTAATAACAAACATAGAAGAATGAGCTAAGCTAAAGACTAGTACAATCTACATTCCTAACAACCCACACATGGCATTAAGTGATGCTAATAATGCCATTATGCTTGTCAAATAAGCATGTTGCTAACTCTGTTGTGCATCTAGGTTCACACATACTTGGATTGCTCTAATATGATACTTGATGGTTTTGGCGGGACCGAATCCACCATAAATCAAGTATAGAAGTACATTATAGGCGTAGGAAAATAGTAGTTGTATTACTCGGGGTGCTAAGCCCAAAAAAGTACGTACAGAACCCAATATACTAGCCCAAAACGGTGGCTCAAAAAACACATAAATAATAAATACTATAGCCCATTGAATGGACTAAGAATAAGAATGATGATGCTAGAAAACGAACCATGGTTTATGGGTTAGAGGTTAGGACCAGAAACTATCAAGCTATGGAGGTTATATATTATTATCTAATATAGATGATCTTTAACGGGAGGCAAGTGCGCCTTATATATTGTTGAAGACTTTCTAGATGGTTGATAAATATACGGCATTGACTTACCTTTAATATTGGCCATACACGTTTCCCCACTACCTGGATGTCAGACATCCACACGTGTATATAAAGCATCCTACCTTCTTATACATGATATCTTGAGTGACTTGGGTGGTTGGTGCTTAGATTGCTTTAGAGGTTGTAGGTTCAATACTCCCTAGCTCCATCAATACTTAATCCTTATACCTAATCATAAAATGGGCCCTCGGGGTCCTAGAGCTCCATCAATACTTAATCCTAATACCTAATATTTGATGTGATACAATGCCTACTAAAATCACCCGCGAATATTTATTTATTAATATGTCTTTATATATATATATATATCTGATGTAGTAAATACACCGGGGTATGTAGATAAGTCCCCTAATATCTAATATTTGATGTGATACATTGTCTACTAAAATCACCCTCTAATATTTATTTATTAATATGCCTATATATATATATATATATATATATATATATATATATATATATATATATATATATACACACACACACACACACACAAACACCGTTGTATGTAGATAAGTAGTGTATGTATACGGATTTTGTCCGTTGGATCATACAAGTCTGCTTATTAATTTAAGTAGTTGAGCTTGAGAAGGGGTGACAGTGGGTCGGAGCGTCCCAAGCTGATTAAGGTTATGTAGAAATGCCAAAAGTCCCCTCAATGTATTAAATGCGCTATTTATAGGGGTGTGAAGGGAGCACATGCTGGGGGTCGACATGTGTGACACGTGTGACTCATGCACATGGGGGTTAGAGGCATTGTTGATTCCCCACGCGTGCGAAGGTTCCCAACGTCTCTGTTCCTTTTGCGATCAGGTTGGAATATAGAAATAAGGTTCATCTCTCTAAGTAGTCCCGTCTGGATTGATAATCCCGAGTCCACTGTCCACGGGGTCGGTTCCAATCTCAAGGTAAAGTGAAAGGTATATGCTGATAAGTCACTTGCTTGGTCAGCACCTTAATATCGGGTCGGCAAAGGTCGGGACCGATTCTTCATGATGACTAAGTCGAGTACCGAGTAAGTGTGTAGTGCGTATATTTCGGGAATATTCCTCATCAATATAAATATTTACAGGGCGTTTGGTTGGAGGGATTTTAAATTCCCTTCCCACTTAATTCCCACCTAATTCCAAAGGCCATTAAATTCCGTAGTTTGGTTGGAGGGAATTGCAATTCCCCCATTTTCATGGAATTAAAATCCCATGTCCCCCCTGGTATTTTAATTCCTGGGAAAAAAAGATAGTGATGAGCCAAAATTACACATTCCTTTTTTAACCTAAAATTAATGTCTAACAACAATAATGGACATTTTTTACTTTATACTACTTATTCCCTTTCAATTCCCATGTATACCAAACATTGCAATTGAAATTCTCAATAATTTTATTCCTGTCAACCAAACACTGGAATTTAAATTCTCACTTTATTCCCAGTAATTCAACTCCAATGAAATTACAATTCATTTCCCACATAATTCCCCCCTCCAACCAAACGCCCTGTTAGTGTTGCTATTCTTTGTACCATCATATATATATATTTTTAAAATACATAACAATTTTGTTTGTTTGTTTGTTTTTTTTTTTTTTTTTTTCTAAAAATCACTTCTTTCTTTTCTTTTCAATCACTTTATATAAGCAATATACTTCATCCTTTTCGTTTTTAGTAAGATCACATCGAGGAATTATCTAGATATAATATAATTATTCAATTTTAGACAAATTAAAAACAATCAATGGGATAGGATGGGGCCGAAATCTTATGCGCCGAAACGACAGGGCCCACGTATATATCTTTTCTGAGCTGGGGCTCCTGATATGCTAATCCCATCCGGCCTTCAATAATTTTTATTTTTACTTTTTTTGGTTTTGGTACATCATGCTAATCTTTTATATAATATGCCATAATGTCTCATAGCTAATAATACAAAAGGTTGTCATATCACTCATATCATGTTGCCAAAGGAATCAAGATTCCCCTTATTGGGGCATATGAAACTTATTTTTGAATGTATATCTATTATATTGTTTAATTAATACTATTTTAATCCATCAATATTCTACCTCTAAATATATCTTTCAATAATATGGCCTCTCAATCCTCGTACATACTTTTAAATAGTACGTGGTTGTATTCTACTCTTCATAAGAAGCTAATAATAATAATAATAATAATAATAATAATAATAATAATAATAATAATAATAATATATTCATTTTAATTAGTAATTGGACCACGGTCAAAAACGACGTCGTTGAATATTATGAGTAAGAATAATGTACATTATGTGTTAGAATAATGTACATTACGTGTTAAAATAATGTAATGTACATTACGTGTTAGAATAATGAAACTTCTGGGGTAATATAATGTACGTTATGCTTTAGAATAATGTACATTATAATTTAGAATAATGTACATTATGAGTTATAAAAATGTATGTTGCACCAGATCGCGTCAAAAAAATACACAAAACAACATCATTTTTAAATCATAATCCATTATGCATACATATGTGTGAATCACGGTCCACGCAATAACTATTGTTATTTTCCCTCCCCTCCCATTCTTTTTTTTTTTTTTTTTTTTTTTCTGGGAATTCTCTTGCGGATACGTAGGGCTTTGTAGTTTGTGATATAAAATTACTATCTAGGAGAAAGAGAAAGCTGTAAAATGATGGCTTACATTTCACGAGATAATTATATTGTAACTCAATGCAAGAATGCGATACAAATTTACTAAAACATATTGGATAGTCACAAATTTATTTGTAGATAATATTTATATTAGAGTCTTGATATATCATGTTATAATATAAAATAAGTAGAACAATGAGAATGACATAAAGCAATGATTTGAATAGTTCGATGCTATATACATTGGTACCGATTGGCAGAATAGGATTTTCATTAGATTGTGGATTGGGTTGGTGAATATTGTCCCCTTGGGTGGCTAGCTAGAGGATATGCCTGCAATATTGCTTGTTTCATTTGCAATAGTTGGTTTGGTGCACGGGGTGGTGAAGGCATAGCCATGTTGTGTAAGAAAATGTCTATACCCAAGTTGAAGTGCAAATATCTAAACAATAATGTACATATATTTGTGCGTTTATTAATTTTAAAATTAATAATAATAATAATAATAATAATAATAATAATAATAATAATAATAATAATAATAATAATAATAATAATAATAATTTTTTTAAATGTAAAATTAGAGAAAATAAAATAGAAAATATGTGCACGTACTTGTACATTTTTCATTTCGGAAAACAAAAATAGAGAATATGAAATAGAAAATACTAGGTGGACTTACATTCTTTATTCCTAATTAACTTGAACTCCGCACTTAAATTTTTGAAGTAGATAATTTTCTTCGAATGATGAAAACGTAGCTTAACAGTTTGGCATGTTGGTGAAGGCTTGGTTTAACATAGAGAAAGATGAAGATGAAAACTGATCGTCCAATTATGGAGGAAAAGCATAAGCTAAATACAGAAACAGATATGGCACCAAAAGCCGTTGCAACAAACTTCTAAACAAAAGACATTACTACTCTTGACATTACTATCCTTCATCTATATTCTCTAATACCCCCCGTAAGTTGGAGCATACAAATTTTGTATGCCCAACTTAGACACATACTTCTAGAATTGAGAAGTGGCTAGTGGCTTGGTGAACCCATCAGCCACTTGGTTTGCAGTCGAGACGGGTAGCAACTTTATTAGACCTTGCTGAAGCTTTTCCCGCACCACGTGACTATCTATGTCGATGTGTTTGGTGCGCTCCTGAAACACGTGATTTTCAGCAATGGCTATGGCCGAGTTGCTATCACAAACTAAGGTAGTTGGCTAGTTCATCTCAACATGTAAAGCTTGCAGAAGATAGCCTAGCCATTGTATTTCACAGACTGTGGCTGCCAGTGCTCTGTATTCGGCCTCAAATGAAGATCTTGAGACCGTAAGCTGTTTCTTTGACCTCCAGGAAACAAGAGCATCTCCCAGGAACACATAATATCCGGTGCTCTACATATTCCAGAGTTCAAATTCACTATTGTCTCAGTTAGTAAATTGTTGTAAGACTCATCTCACTCTTTGATATTTGATTCTGACCAGTGTCTACTTCGGAATCTTGGGAAGATCACTGGTTTTGCTAGAAAGGAGAACGACTTATACACTCTGCTTCGACCACCGGATATCAATCCTTGTAACCATTTTGTTTTGCAGTGTAATAGTGCTGAGCTTTGATACCATGATGAAAACGTAGCTTAACAGTTTGGCATGTTGGTGAAGGCTTGGTTTAACAGAGAGAAAGATGAAGATGAAAACTGATCGTCTGATTATGGATGGAGGAAAAGCATAAGCTAAATACAAAAACAGATATGGCACCAAAAGCCGCTGTTGTAACAAACTGCTAAATAAAAGACATTACTACCCTTGACATTACTACCCTTCATCTATATTCTCTAATATCGAACCCACATTATAAAGATAACATATCATTAGTTGTCACATCCGCAAGAAGTACAAGTGAGGGAGTAGAAATCCTGAACACATGTAGAATTGAAATGAAAAACTGAAAAATGAAGTAAACACATATTAATGATTTCAAATCAAGTTGTTTAGTGTAGCATGGAGAAAATGTGAAAAACTACTAGGCAACAAGAACAAATAGGGCGTTTTGTTGGATGAATAAATTAGGGGGGAAAGAAATTGTAAATACGTGAAAAAAAAAAGGTAAGAATACAATATAATCGGAAAAAAATGGGGGAAAATACATTTCAAATTGACACAAAGTAACAACCACATCACCCTGCAAATCTTCTAACACATCTAGATCAATAACTTTACTGCAAATAACATTGAAAAAAGAAACAAAGTTTTGTTATAGCTTGTCTAACATGTTTCGGTAAGATGTTTCGAGTAGCAATAGGTAACATATGCTACATTAATACCATCTTTTATTTTTCCCTGAATGTTTAATAGTGTCCCAATACTGTTGTCACAAACATTTTTTTCGACATATATCACATCAAGATAGTGTCTAACTGATAAATAATGCTCCCAATATGGTATGTAGATCCCAAAATATAGATCTCTTCTTCCAAAAGAGTCTTCTGAGTGGCCTTAGAAGTCTTTCCAAAATCAACATCAATATTTGTAGTACGTTCATAAACTACATGTCCAGATAAAGGCAAACAAGCTACTCGAGTCTCATATTTTTCATTGAAAGTTTTTTTCTTCTTTCAAGAAGGATGACTAATAGGGAGAAATGTCATGTGGCTCATGAATACATTCTTTTTACTGTTACTCAATCATAGTTCGGGAGTTTCATCTTCACAAATAGGACATGCGTTAGCTCCTTTAGTAGTATAACCTAATATGTTACCATATGTTGGGAAACTATTTATTGTGCAAAAGATTATTGAACGTAAGGTAAAGATGCTTCGACTATAAGCATTATACATCAAACACCTTTATTCCACAACATCTTTAAATCCTCAACAAGCGGCGCTAGATATACATCTATGTCATTTCCTAGTTGTGACACCCCGTAAATCTAAATACTAATTGGAGATTAATTGAAGAATTAATCCAAGCTTTCCTTGGTAAACCATTTCTAAAATCTTGAAATTTAATAGTCGAGGGACTAGAATTTGGCTAGTCACTTAAGTCAATCAAGTGTACCTTGTACTTTATGGTTTGCGCCCTTGCCCCTTTGTCTTTCCAACCTTAGTAAGGGTAAAAGTGACTTTTCACCCATGAATTGTTGTTCAAGCTATCCCTAGCAAGACATTTCATTCATTCCTCACTCAAAGCCTAAGTCTCAAACACTCTAGCGTCTCTCTAAAAGAACCTAGCTTATTCTTCAAGCAAAAGGGAGAACCTCCTAGCCTTGCAAGATCCTTCTCCAAGAATCCTACTTTCTTCTTCCCAAGCATAGGAAAGGGTAAGGTTCATAGCTTTTTGGTGTTTTTAGCCATCTTTTGGGTGTCTTTATCTAAGTTAGAATCTTTCTTGTGTTTTGGCTTGTGTAAGAAGTTGGTGAGGAAGAAGAGCTCTAAGAAGAGGCCTAAGAGGGTGTAAAGGAGAAGTTGTTAAGCTACAAAGGTAACCCATGCTATACAAAACCTATTTTCTTACCTAAATGATGATTATTGGCTTCTATTTGATGTTCTTGATGTGATTTGTGAGATTTGATGCATGATCTTGTGATGATGCATGTTTAGAGCTTGTATTTAGGTTTCTTGAATGCCATTGTTTGGCTATTTCTTGGGTTCAAGTCATATCTTTGTTGTGTGTGAGATTTTGGGTGTTTTGGACTTGAACTTGACCTTGATGATGAAAATCCCCGAAAGGAAAATATTGTACAGGTGTGTACCCGCGGGCGGAACGGCAGGCAGTAGCCTACCCGCCGCCCCACCCGCGGGGAACGTGCTGGTGTGGGCATTGTACCCCGCGGGCAGGCCCACGGGTGGGGGTCTACCCATGGCCCCACCTGCGGGGAACACTTGTGGTTGATGCGAGGATTTGTTCCCCGTGATTCTTTTCTTCTTGGTATTGATGTTTTTACCTCCCGTTGTTGGATTATTGAGCTATTTGAGAGTCTTCTTGATGTACCGTATGTCTAGAACGATGTGTTAGGAATCCATGTTAGGATTTGGTGTCTTGAATCGTGCTAAGGGTCCAACTTTGTGATTCGTTGGGCTAATATGAGTCTTGAAGGTTCGCTGGAACCATTTTGGTTTACCCGCTTGTTGAGCATGCTAGTTTGATGTTGTTATGCTCAATGTTGCAAAAAACGTTAGGCGCCCCCTAGGCGCCGATTTATTTTTATTTTTTTTATTTTTTTAATTAAAAATAAAATTAAAAATTAAAAATTTTTAAAATTTAGTAATAAAATATAAGGTTTCCATAGTTATTTCTTACAAACTATTTACGTAAGTGGTTGTAAAAGTGTTCAAAAGATTGTTTAAATCATCTAAATACATAAAAAAAAAAAAAAAAAAAAAAAAAAAAAAAAACTAAAATTAAGAGCAAAAGACGCATTTTTTGAGAAATTAGTGGAACAAAACGGACAACCGAGTCAAAAGTTATGCCTTCCCGAACTTTTTCCACTTGAAAACGCAAAAAAAAATAATAATAATTAATTAATTAATTAAATTTAGCGCCGGTTCAGCTGGCTAGGCGGTCTAGGCCGCCGCCAAGCCGGCCGGCCGCGGAGGAGGCCGATTCCGGCCTTCCTCGCGGCGGCCGGCAGCCGCCTAGCGCCTAGGCGCGATTTTTGCAACCAAGGTTATGCTAGTATGTGTGGTTTGTTCCTTCTTAATGGGGTTGGCAACTTGTGTTGTCAATCATTTGATGTGGGATCGTATCCTTTGTTGTTGAGTAATGTCTCATGTCTTTGATTGTGATCTCTTGATTGATTCTTATGGTGTGATCTTGTACAAATCGTTGTACCCATAGTTGACACTTGATTGGGGCTATTGATGGGCCTTAGTCTTCTTGATGATGATAACTATGTGTGATTATGAATGAGATTGGTGGTGTGTGACTTGAGTTTTGCTCACATGATCGGTGGTGTGTGACTATGATATATAATGGTACCCTCGTGTACTAAGAGTTCGGCGGTGAATGATTGGCGGTGTAGGTGGGGGACGACGGTCCCAGGCGGAATAAGGTTGGACTCAGAAGTACAGGGTGGCACTAGGAGGTAACGGTTGGAACTGTGATAAGGCCGGGGGTAGCCATAAGGTTGGAACTTTGAAACTTGAAACATGAATGTGTCATTGTGTGATTCCTTTGCTTATGAGAATGTCTTTGATGAACTCTACCTTGTGAATTGTAGGTTGCATCTTGAGTTGTGAGTTGTTGTCTCGTTGAGGTTGATGATCCTCGTTCTTGTTGAGAGTGATTGATGAGTCTTTGATGTTGATCTTCTTCTGGCTTTGAAATGACTATATACTGTATTCCTCAGTCTCAAACGCTTTTGATTATACCTATCTAAACTATGCTATTTAACGTGTATTGATGGGTTACCAGCATTATTCGCTGCTCGGGCGTTATCCCTATGTTTTACAGGTCTTGAGTAGATGACGAGCGCGCTAGATGTGGACTCTAGATAGTGTAGCTCCTGTGCCTAAACGTTTATCTTTTGTTGGCCTGTGTGCCTAGACTAGTGGCTTGTGTGCCTAGATTTATGTTGCTTTGATGATTTGTGATAGATTTAGCCTGTGCACCCATAGTTTTATAGGTGTGGCATGACACCTTTCCTGGTTTTAATAGCTTCCGCTTTTGATTGCCTTAATGATTAGTTGTTTCTCGTTTGATTTTTAATTTTTAAAATGTTGGTAAAATCGGGGGTGTTAGACTAGTTGTTTAGGCCCTAATATCAACAACAATAACATGATGTATTTTCGTTTCATACACAACAAATATGGAAGGTTGTAGACTACTAAAAGAACCAGCCAAGTACTATGTTGAATGCTCATGTTACCATGAGGATTCATTCCATCAATACACAAACCAAATCTAAGATTCATGTTTTCAGTACCGAATTCAAGCCACCTCTTATCAATATTCCTCCATTGAGGTGAATCAGCTAGATGTTTCAGTTTTCCATTTTATTTTATCCAATAGCATGTCAGTGCAAATTTTTTTGCCTCCCTTGGATTAGTAAACATGCATTTAAATCTTGGTATTATGGGTAAATACCATAATACTTTCACTTGGGGACCTTTCTTATTCTCACACACATCATCAACATATTTCTTCTTATAACGTGACGCCCAGGCTCTGGACACACATGCAAGTCTGTGTAATCTTTCCAATATAATATACAATCATTTGGACATGCATGTATCCTCTCAATGTCCATACCCGACGAACACAACAATTTCTTTGCTTCGTAGGTTGAATTTGGAAGTTCATTATCACTAAGAAGCATTTCTTTTAGTAGTTCTAATAATCTCGTGAAACTCTTATCGCTCCTTCCATTCTTTGTTTTTAAATTATATAATTTAAGCACATCAAATACCTTAGTAAATTTAGTACATTCAAAGAACAAAGATTTTTCAACATTATCAAACAATTTAAACATTTAAATTTAAGAGGCATTTCACTAAAATCTTTCTGCACATCACGCATCATTTCATTTATTCGGTCATTATCTTCATCATCCTCATCATTGCTAACATGAGTTACATTATTCTCCTCATTATCTGGATAAGTTTGACTATTTGCTTGAGTTTCACTATCTGCATAAGCTTCATTCTTACTAGCACTTGTAGTAAGAAGTAAGTTTTCACCATATCATATCCATCGATTGTACCCTTCCTTAAAACCAGTAAGTTTTCACCATACCATATCCATCGATTGTACCCTTCTTTAAAACCACTGTGTATCAAACCGCCCTTCACTTGCTCAGAACTATGATATCTTCTCAAATTTTTATAATCACAACACGGGCACACCATAAATTCTTCCTCATTTTTACTTTTATTTTCTTCAACATATTGTATAAACTCTTGAGCCCATTGCATATATTTGAGTGTAGTGTCTTTCTCATAAATCCAACTCCGATCTATATTTGGCAATTGATGAAATGCTTACTCTAACTACTCTGGAGATATGGATACTCGATGATGGACATATTTAGAAATGATATTAAATTATTTGAATTAAAATCAAAGTACGTACCTAATTCATAATCAAAGAACCTAATTCGTAATCAAGGCACTTAATTCATCAAAATACCTAATTTATAATCAAAGTATATATATCTAACTCATCAAAATCAATCTAATTCATCAAAATACCTAACCCATTAAATTATATACCTAACTCATCAAATTCAATCTAATTCATCAAACAACATAATTTATAATCAAAATATATAACCAACTAATCAAATTAAAGTATCTAAAATATCTAAAATCCTATTTCATCAAAATACCTATTTAACACAAAATTTATTTAAATTCAAAATTAAACATTTAACATGCCAAAATTTGAAATAAAATAATAATAGTAATTTTGTCTCGTAGGTATACACACATTAATAGTTTTTTTTTTTTTTTTTAACGCTACCGACTCTATTACATTGCTTTCTCAACATATTGAAGCACAAAGAGACTCTAGTACAACATATTAAAGCACAAAAAGTCAACACCGCCTCCACTAAGGCTAGGTCTCATGACCTCCCATATGAGAGAGTCACTACATGCCATCTAAGCACAATGTGCTTGACAGACACATTAATAGTTAATCACAATAACTCTTCTTAAAATCATCAAATTTCGAAATAAAATAAAAATAAAAATTCAAAAGTCATGGATAAGCACATATAAATATATAATCCAAAAAAAAATTACCTTAAATTCATATATATATATATATATATATATATATATATATATATATATATATATATATATATATATATATATATATATATATATATATATATATTCACCAAAATTCATATCTTTATACATATAAGAACATGGTTTTTGTATGCGCTATGCGCTAGTCGGGCGGTAGAGTAGCGCCTAGGCGCTGCCCGACTAGCGCTTAGGCGCATGTGTGTGGGTATATATATGAGTTAATTATCGAAATTGTCCCTTGACTATAGAGAAATTACCGATTTCATCCTTGACTATTTTCTTTGATCAATTAAATCTCTCAACTTTAAAAATCTTAACCAATTTGGTCCTCCGTTTGTTTTGCTGTTAGACATTCGTTAACATGAGACTAAATTGGTAATTTTGTTATAGCCAAGGGACCATTTTGTATCACATGCACCAATATCTCCAAAAAGTTAATTACTAAAATGGTCCATTGACTATAGTAAAATTACCAATTTGGTCCCGAGTAAACAGATGTCTAACTGCAAAACAAATAGAGGACCAAATTGGTTAAGACTTTTAAAGTTGAGGGACTTAATTGGTCAAAAAAATAATCAATGACCAAATTGGTAATTTCACTATAGTCAAGGTACCATTTCGATAATTAACTCTATATAAAATTTAAAAAATTGTTAAGATGACTCGGCCGAGCTAACTCGACCGAATTGGACGAGTTAACTCAGCCGAGTTCACCGCCAATTCGGCCGAGTTGGACTCCTAGGCGACCAGAGGCCTAGTGGGTAATTCGTCCCTACCTAGACTGATTTTTGAAACAGTGAATTTAGGATATAACAAAAATAGCTACAAATTAATAAAATTTGAAAACAAAAATTTATAAAAATCAACAAATATCATATTTAGCACAATAAAAAAAAAAACACATATTTTTAACCAAAAAAAAAAAAAAAAAAAAAAAAAAAAAAACCTTACAGTTAAAGTGGCATGGCTGAGGTTGGCGGTGGCGGTGGCAGTGTGGTCGATGGTGGTGTAAACTGAGCACGGTGGTGGCAATGGGGTCAACGGGGGCATCGACAGTGGCATGCATCATCAATGGCAATGACGTCGATAGTGGCTTAGCTTGGTAGTGGCGGTGGCGTCGTCAGTGGCTAAGAGTGTCGATGGTGGGTGGGTGGACAGGAGAGGATAGTGTGCATGATTTGGTGTAAAACCATATCTATTAGATCTGATTTTACTTTCTGCGATCCTTTCTTATAGAAAGGGTAGCGGAAAATTAAAATAATTTTTTATTTTTTATATGGTCCACTTTCCGCGACCCTTTCTCGTTGAAAGGGTCGCGAAAAGTTTATACTCTTTTTTTTTTAAGAAATCGCATCCCTTCAATTTAAAAATAGCTGTTGTTTCTTATGCATTTATTTATGATTTTTTCACCGCACTTTCTTTTTAACCATACATTATCCTTAAAAAAAAAAAAAAAAACGAAAATGGTAGTGAAAAAGTCGTATTTTTGGCTCGAGGGAATTGCAATTCCCTCCAACCAAACAATAGAACTTGGTTGCTAAAGAGTTACAAAGGAAAAGAATTACAACTCATGTGTACCAAATATAAGGGAAAGAGTAAACATCTAACTTTGTACCCATTGAGATTAATTCGTTCCAAGTTTCAAACAAACCTTATTTGCATCAATTTTTTAAAACTCAAAGCCCGGCCTAGAGGTGGCCACGGGCCGGTTCAAGGTCGAACCAACCCTGAATCGACCCGGAAAAAGGTGGGCCTGGGCCTTACTGGGCCTGGGCCGGGCTTAGCTCGAACCTGAACCGAGTTGTTAAGGGCCGGTTCAGGTTCCTTAAAAAAAAATTCGGGGCCCGGCACGGAACCGGCCCAGAGCCCAGGCCCAGGCACGGCCCAGGCCCAGGCCCAGGCCCAGGCCCAGGCCCGGGCCTAGGACCGGGAAAACGGAACCATGACAGATTGGCAGCAAAGCTAATCTCCCATGGCTAATGCCTATTGCCTAATGCTATATATAAAAAAAAAAAAAAAATTAAACTACTTTTGGTTAAAGTTTAAATGATATTAAAGTCATTTATAAAATTTAATTTAGTAGAAAATGGTGTTAATTTTTAATTTTGAGATTAATAAACTTAATTGGAAAGAACTTAAATTAAGTGATTTAAAAGTCTTTTATAAATTTTAATTTATCAATCTAACAAAATTTAGTGAGTAAAAAATCAAATGAAATTTATAAACTATAATACATTTTATAATACTTATAAGTTATCAAATAATATTAAGTCTTATATAAATTGGATACTAGTACAAGACTACAAGTTTAAATGATATTAAAGTCATTTATAAAATTTAATTTAGTAGAAAATTGTGTTAATTTTTAATTTTGAGATTAATAAACTTAATTGGAAAGAACTTAAATTAAGAGCAAACTTAATTTAAAAGTCTTTTATAAATTTTAATTTATCAATCTAACAAAATTTAGTGAGTAAAAATTGGATACTAGTACAAGACTACAAGTTTAAATGATATTAAAGTCATTTATAAAATTTAATTTAGTAGAAAATTGTGTTAATTTTTAATTTTGAGATTAATAAACTTAATTGGAAAGAACTTAAATTAAGAGCAAACTTAATTTAAAAGTCTTTTATAAATTTTAATTTATCAATCTAACAAAATTTAGTGAGTAAAAAATTAAATGAAATTTATAAACTATAATACATTTTATAATACTTATAAGTTATCAAATTATATTAAGTCTTATATAAATTGGATACTAGTACAAGACTACAAGTTTAAATGATAAGTCTTATATAAATTGAATACTAGATTTCTAGTACAAGAATACAAGTTTAAATGATATTAAAGTATTAACAATTATTAATGTATTAGGAGATGAATTAGCTTAATTGGAAAGAACTTAATTTGACAACACTAAGGTTGAGGGTTCAAATCTCATTTCAAACAAAATTATTTTGATTTATAAAAATTATATATTTAAAAAAAAATATAAAAAATTCCGGGCCTAGCCCGGGATCGGCCCACAAGAGGCCCGGGGCTGACCCGGGCTAGGCCCGACACGGAACCGGCCCTGAACATTATGGGCCGGTCCCGGGCAATGCTAACCGAGGCCCAGGCTCGGCCCGGGTTTTGGCCACCTCTAGCCCGGCCCTCTCACTTGCCCCACAAATTATACTATTGACTACATATAAATGTTCATGTTTAGTATACTGAAAGTTCATTTTCAGTATAAATATACTTAAAAATAAATTTTCAATACACAAAAAATAAAGATTTAAAAAATAAATATTTAATGTATTAAAATTAAATTTTATGTTAATGGTCCACCTTATCAAATTAATCAGTCCATGATATAATGATTGTTTATCTTATCCCATGTAACATTTTATTTCTTTTGTAGATGAACAATTCCATCGCTACAATGTTTTATGATACTACAGGTGATGCTGCTACACACACTACAATCCGAGTGATCTCAATATTTTACTCCGTAATATTTTTATTTTAGTAATTTCAAAAAGTTGTGGCTAATAAAAAAAAAACGTTTTTGTTGTATATGCTTTTATAATTCCAATCACGTGTCTCTCTGACCTCCCCTTCAGTGGCGTGCCCTACATCTTCCATATTTTTCGCTAGTCCCAAATCTCCCATATCTACACAAACGTGTTTTCTTAAAAATTTAATTATAATTCACACTACTACGTTTTCTATTGCATATACTCATGAACAGATATGCATCGTGCTCAATATTTGTCATAATATTAAGGATGCTCAGTAAAATGCACACAGTTATTTGCGTGTTTACACACATTTAGGATAGGCCATTAGCATACTAAAAACGTAGGGGGCGTTTGGTTCAGGTTATATAAAATAACTAAGGTTATATCTGTTTGGTAATATAAGATTCTCATGTTTAGTTCAGAACTGTAACTGTCCCAGGGAATGTCAGATGTTGGGGAAAGCTGCAACGTCAACGCTCGATCTGGAAGCCATTTAAGAAGCACAGACACTACTGGTGTATGGATGAAAGAAAATCTGTACCGTGTTATAATAACACTACCTTAAAAGCACTATTTGCCCGGTAACGGTGCAAATAGAACCCAGACACGCTTTCGACAGGCTACACAGACCAACTACGGATAGCTTGCACTAGCAATCACGTAGGCGAACCTCACTATTACTCAGACTTTAATAGGCAAACACGAAATTATATAATATATGATTCTCATGTTTGGTAATATCTGCTTGGTAATATAAGATTCTCATGTTTGGTTCAGAACTGTAACTGTCCCAGGGAATGTCAGATAACCTCCGCATTAATTTTTTAGCTATTGGAAGGGAATGTGAGATACCCTCCAATTTCTTAGGTAATCTCACATTTCCTTATTACTAATGTTGGGCTTTGTATTTTTTTTAATCAATTTATCTTATTACCGTTGTCTTATTTACATATCTTAGTTTTAAACCAAACACAGTAATCTAACATTTCCAACAATCTAAAATTCCGTGAACCAAACACCCCCGTACAGTTGTGTACACGGCCCCCATATCAAATGCACAAGCCCCAAACTGAAACTCCCAGTAGAAAACGAAATAAAACATACCATGTTTTCTTCGGCCATTGAAGTCAATTGGGTCTTCGCCACTGTTTGGTTCAAAGAAATAATTGAAATTACTATGTCACCTCTATGTATTAATTATATCTTAATATAAATGGGTCTTTAAATTCAATCCGGGATCCAACCCATATATATATATATATATATATATATATATATATATATATATACTCGGGGTTTTCACCGTTAGACATAGTGACTAATCTCTTCTCCCAGAGTTGTAGACACCTCTTTTGGGAGGGACAACTGGCCTGGAGATTTAAGGCTACTCCATTCCCAAAGCCAATGATCAAACCCTTAACCTTTGCTTAAGGATGGATGAATCCCTTCCACTCAACAACACCCTCCAGGTTTGGTCCTAGATTTATATTTATATTTATTTAATTTATTTATTATAGGAAAAATGACCCACCCCACTCCCCCCTCCCAAATAAAAGAGTTCATTCTTTTTTCTTTTTTTTTTTTCCTAAATTTATGAGTGATAGTCCACTTTTTTAGTCTTTTTTTTTTCAAAATATCCACTTTTGATCTCAGTATTATTTTGGCATGACTATTTTTGGTCCTCCATCAACAAAACAGTTTAAATTTCGTCAAATACAAGAGCATTTCAGTCTTCAATTTTGATTTTTTTTCAAAAAAAAAAATTAACATAAAAGATATAGCGAGTCATCCTATTTTGTATTAAAAAAATAAAAATAAATAAATAAAAAACGAAATGCCCTTGTATTTAATGGTATTTCAGTGATTTTCTTGACAGAGAACCAAAAATGGTAATGTCATAATAATATTAGGACCAAATGAGGATGTTCTGATAAAAAAGAACTAAAAGTAAACGATCACTTATATAAATATAGGACCAAAAATGGAATTAACTCTAAAAAAAAAAAAAAAAAAAAATTGATTATTGAGGTTTTGGTTTATCTTGAGTAAGTTTAATATTTATGATTCTCAATTATGTCTTGATTTCAATATGTTGAGAAAATATCAACTATGAAAAAGAGAGCGAGAGTTTGAAGAAACTATGATCAATAAAAATTTATGGCATGTTTGGTTCATGGAATACGTCAAGAATGAAATGACATTCCTTGAAATAGACATATTCCATTGTTTGGTTCACCACTTTGTCATGGGAATACTATTCCTATGAATGACCTATTCCCTTTACAAGGGGAATAGCCATTCCTAAGGGGGCCTTGGTATTAGCTATTCTCATGCTTATGGGAATAGCTTTTATATTACAAATACCAAAAATACCCTTACATACACGGTTATATATATATATATATATATATATATATATATATATATATATATATATATATATATATATATATATATATATATATATATATATATATATATATATACACACACACACACACACACACACACACAGACACACACACATTTATATATTTCTTATTTTACCCCTAATTAAATTTATTTTCTATTTCACCACCACCGCCACCACCACCACCATCATCACCGCCGCTGCCGCCTCCACGATCACCAGCACCACCATCCCACTACTGCCACCACCACCACCACATATTTTTATAAAGGTTTTTATGTCTTTTAAAATATATTTCATTTCTATTCCTTAAACCAACCAAACACTGTAATATAATTTCTAAAGTCTATTCCTTCCGCGAACCAAACAATAGAATACAATTCTTATTCTATTCCTTGTCTATTCCATTCCTTATGAAATAACATTTCTATTATCCCAAAATTCATTCCGTGAACTAAACGTGCTAAATTCAGAATCACCCTCACTTAAACAATAAGGAAAATCTAGATTAAAATTTATAAAACAGAAGAAAATGTACAAAACACTTTGTTACTTTCGATGAGTTTCATTATGTAATTCCGTGTATATATCAATTTTTTTATGATTCAAAATATGAGTTCCTTCGAGTATAGTGATATCGTCACATTTAATCTTTAATTTTGAATTTAACTACTCATGATTTTTAAATTTTCATAATTAGTCACTCATGATCCTTCAAGTTTTAAGTTAACTACTCATCGTCCTTCAACTTTTAAATTTTTAACTAGCTCTAACCTTAATCTTGCCCTTACTTAAACTAAAGAAAAGACTATGCCTGATTAAATTTGAAAGTTAAAGTACCAATAATAATTAAATTGAATATTTAGAATTAAATATGGCGATATTATTATACTCAGAGGATCGCAGTTAGTATTTACTCATACTAAAATATACCAACAGAGAAAAGCTAATAATCATATCATTATTGACTTTCGCCATCTCTTTTTACTCTCCCCACCTATCTATTAATAATGGATGAGTACTCATGTCATTAATATTGGATGACTACTTCCTCTATCTGTCTATTAATATTGGATGATTACTTACTGTTTTAAGGTTGAACAAATCTTAATCAATATTATTGCATGAAGTGTGCTTCTATAGAAATTGTCCTTTTTTTTTGCAAACTTTATTTGTATCATTACTTGGTCAAAAATTCTCAATATTTGGATATCACATTAGATTTAAGTTAATGCCAGCCAAGGTTCCTTAACCTCTAGTGACCCTTCCGTTAGTATCTCACGTTTGCACCGTTAATTTCAAGAGTAAAATGGTAATTTCTCGTTGTTTATTGATTTTTAAAGGATAAAATAAATATTTAATTGTTAAATTCTTTATATAATAAGCTATATGGTTTGAGAAATAATTAATATTACAATTAATGCCACAACATCCTTTATTATAAAAAATAAAAATAAAAAAAGCACAACATTTAAGAAATAAAATAGCTATATATTATATAATCATATAAAAAATATACTTTTGAAAAATAAAATAGCTATATATTATATAATCATATAAAAAATGTGTTCAATTAGAGTTTAAATTTACACATACAAAATTTGAAATTTGCTTTCCAAATATAATTATCTTAGTTATTATTTGTATTGTGAAAATTATAATATAGATGAAATACAATTAAGAAGAAATCAATGTAATTATGTAAATTATCTCTATAATTTTATTTCAATATGCACATAATTAGAGATTATATTAACCATACAAAATTATAATTTTAATTTTAATTGTAATTTTGTATTCTATAAAAATAATAAATACTTGACCAATGGAAGCTCAAAAATATTATTATATTAAATAATTTAAAATTTGAAATTTGCTTTCTAAATGTAATTATCTTAGTTATTATTCGTATTGTGAAAATTATAATATAGATGAAATACAATTAATAATAAATCAATGTAATTATGTAATTCTCTCTATAAGTTTATTTGAATATGCACATAATTAGAGATTATATTAACTATACAAAATTATAATTTTAATATTAATTTTAATTTTAATTGTAATTTTGTATTCTATAAAAATAATAAATACTTGACCAATGGAAGCTCAAAAATATTATTATATTAAATAATTTAAAATATTTTAGTTTTTCTATTTTTATTTATATTTATAATAACATAATTTTTTTCTGTGCATCGCGCGGGTGAATTACTAGTAATAATAATAACAATAATAATAATAATAATAATTAAAAACAATAAAACACCCGCCGAAGACGAGTCTCCTGTAGAGTCCCTTTGTCTCCGGCCATGGAGACGAAGGTCCCTTGGTCTCCATGGCCGGAGACGAATACTTCTTCGTCTCGGCGGGTGTTCTTGTTTTTTTTTTTTAATTTTAAATATTTATTTTATTTAAAATTTTAAAAAATAATTTTTAAATTTGATAACTGTCACACCAGGTAAACAAGTCATTTTGGGTTAAATTGCCTAAGTTTGTGCTGTTCATGTATACTTTCTCAATCTATTGCACCTAGGGTGGGCGTAATTATGATTAACCGAACTATCACCCGAAACCCGAACTGAATTTTAAATTTCGGGTGAATCCGAATAGTTATCGGTTCGGATATTTTAAAATTTATTATATCCGAATATTATATGAAAAAATATAAATAAATAAATAATAAAACCGTTATAAAATTCAAAATTGATAAAAATAAAATTTTGGGTATATCCAAACTAACCCGAAATAATTTTACTCGAAACGAATATATCCGAATTAAATTTGGTTAAGATATCGGGTGCCAAAAATATCACTCGAAATTTTCAGATATTCGAAATAAAATTTGGGTGTGACCTGAACCGAACCGACGCTCACCCCTAATTGCAGCCAAAAGAGTCAGCCCAAAGAACTACTCTAACTATGTATTTCTAACTTTGAAAATCAATAAACAACGAGAAATTACCATTTTACCCCTAGAATTAACGATGCAAACGTGAGATATTAACAGAAGGACCGCTGGAGGTCAAAAACTATACTGAGACATATTAAAATTAAGGACAATAGATGGCGAAATCACTAAAGTCGATGGACCTTGGCTGGCATTAGCTCCATTAGATGTTTATTAACTTAGTGTCAAATTATTATTATTATTATTATATATCAATCATATGGGAAAAAAATCAATATTTATTATTAAATTTACAAAATTTGAATTCAAGATGTTTTAATTAAGAGAAATCAAATTGTTTTTTTTTTTTTTTTGGGTAACTATAGTCACCCTATTTATAGTATATGTTTAACATGATATGCCAACATTCTTGACTGTCAAATCAAGTTACTTTCTTTTATATAACAAAGCCCATTATTTGTTTTCCTTTAGGATTATATTCGAAGTTTAATTTTTTTGAGTTTTAATGTTGTCAGATATATAGAGGAATGGTATAAGTAGTTGAAAGACACCAAAATTAAACATGTACCACTTCTTAATACTAATTTCAAAAATAATTTGTACAAGAATGATACATATTCCTTCCCTAACTGTATCAGGATGGACTAGGCAAACAGGTTGGGGCAATAAGATGACTATAATCTCTCTCAAGTTTTAGGCTACTTAAGCCCTTTGCTTTATTTGTATACAATTTCTTGATATTAGATCTTTGTTCATTTACCAACCTCACAAGACTCCTTTTGGCATTTGACCTAAAAGGACTGTTTGAAGCCCTAAATCCATCCACCAGGTGCAAATACGCCTCCAAGTCATGACAACACGCTACATCTGCGTCCGGTCTTAGAAATGGTGACATTGTTGTATCGACTCTTAACTCTGTTCCGACATGTGAATATGCCCATGGCATGCTATCGTCTAGCATGTTTAGTAGCCCGGTTGCTGCCTCTGATTCTCGTAATTTCTTATCGAGAGATTCATTCACGAACATGCCTGGAACCTTTGTGATCACGTCTTGATTATTAACTATTCTTAATACCTTGACGTTTTTTGCGTCGAGGCGATTAGCAAAACCTCGGTTACCCACTCGGGGGCCTCCGAAGGAAAAAACGGCGACGGGGGGTGCGTCGGGTGTACATGTACTCAGCTCATCAGCCACTAATAGGGCTAAGGCTGCACCAAGACTGTGCCCTGTCACTGTAATGCTTAATGGTTCACCTTTGTACTGTTCTATTAGTCTTTGGACTTCATCCACCACTGACTGAGCTAAGCTTGGGATATTTTCTCCACTTGTTTGGTATAAGTTCAAAAACCCAGATTCCACTTTGGCTTGTATTTGGGATGGATCATTCTGACCTGGCATTTGAACGAGTAAATCTCGGACATTTTCAACCCATTCGAGACACGTGGCGGTCCCTCGTAGGGCGATCACGATATCTCGCCTTCCCATTCTTTGAATCTCCTTCCTGTCCTCGCATACGGCCACGTACCCCATCCAGCTCGACCTCTGGGTCATCCACCCGAGATCCGGCGCCGCGTCATCCACCCACTTAGGCAAGCCGATGGATGACGTGGCGTAGAGGCTCTTGGTCACCTTGTATGACCTGTCGGGCAATGCCACGTCCCGGGGGTGAGACGGGCCCTCTTTGGCTGACGTGGCGGGGCTCGAGTGGAAACAATGATACGCCGCCTGAATAAACTCGCCGTACCGGATCAGCTCTCGCCGGAGATTCTCGTCGAGCGGGTCGAGCAACCCCGACCAGTCATTCCGGCCGTGATACTCCCTCCACCGGCTACCCAGAGTGTTTCTCGGGGAATATTCCTGATTCGACATGGACAAGAGCCTCTGCAACCTGTTCAAGTGGCGGGGGGACATCTCCTCCGCCGCCTTCATCTCCGGCCAAATCCGCGACAAATTCAGCCCTTCCATAAGGCTCCTGCCCTGATTCTCCTTCAACCCATTACTCCTCTCCATCAAAACCGGCGCCGGGTCCGGCGGGACGGCCTCCGGTTGCTTCTGCAGCAACTTGTCGAGGTTCGAAAGATGCTTTCTCGTCATCTCAGTGCTTGAAACAGCCCGTGCACTAATACTCATACTAGCCCGCACAGTTGAAGGGTTCAACAGCGAGCCATTGCAGTTGAAGCTGGGCTGCCGAGAGTACTGAAATTTGTTAAGATTGTGAGGCGAAACGGTTGAGCCCATCATTAATGCCATGGTTTTAAAGCTTTTTTTTTAGAGAGAGAAAGTTCCGATTAGAGAGATGTAGAGTTGCAGGCTCAACTCCAGAGAGAGAGAGAGAGAGAGAGAGAGAAGAGAAGAGGCCAGCTGTTCCTCGAAACCAAGTGATCATTGAAGGGGCTCACAGAGGTATATATATAGTGGAGGGCGTGGAGGCTTGTAAATGGGGGCTTCATTCTTCTTTTATTTACAATCCAACCATTTCCTTCCCTATTTTGCTCCGAAAAGTCTGCCTATTGAATTCCGTTTTATACAAAGGATACACTTTCGTCAGCTTTCAAAACATATATATTATTTTATAGGGGCTTTTTTTTTTTTTTTTTTAATTTCTAAATAAAGAATATTTTAAAATCCTTATAAACTAAGGCGGTGTTTGGAAACTTAGAAAATCATTTCTGGAAATCATTTTTAGAGTTTTTAGTGTTTGGTAGAGGGAATGATGGTCAACAGAAATTGATTTCTGGTCAAAGAAAAAACAAGCTCATTTTTTCGGAAAATGATTTCTCCTTTTCTTGGGAAAAAATCATTTTCCAGAAAACTCAAAGCAACGTTTTTCTTGTTCTCTGTCTTCTTCGTTGATTTCCGTCCGTCTTCTACGTTGATTTTCGTCAGAACCAGAAATCTAGCTAACTGGTTTCCAAATTCGGAAACCAGTTTTTTTTTAATGAAATCATTGTTCTTTTTTAAAAAAAATTATTATAAATAATATTGATTTTTTTTAATAAAATTCTGTTCATTTTTTGGAAAATGATCCAAATTTACTAAGACAGTTTTCTGAAATGCAACCAAACACCGTAAAGAAAATATTTTCTGAAAAATGATGTTGGAAATGGTGAATAAATTGATACACAAAATATATATAAAATATATATTTATCCCGAAAAATAAAATTTAATTTATAAAAAATTAATTCCAACCAATTTTGGTACGAAATTAAAATTATATATATATATATATATATATATATATATATATATATATATATATATATATATATATATATATATATATATATATATATATATATATATATATACACCGTATATATATTAACCAAATAGAGATCAGGACTATGTGGTCTAATGGTATCCGGGTTGGACTTCCATTTGGAAGGTTATGAGTTCGAGCCTCAGTGGAGGCGTTATTGGCTCTTTGTGTTTCAGTAGATTAAGAAAGTATATGAACAGATATTACAATGTAATAGAGCTAGTAACATTAAAAAAAAAAAAAAAACCAAATAGAGATTTATTTTATCAAAAATAATCCCACCACAACTAGTACGAAACTAGTACAAGGGACTTAATCCGAGATTAATCCCACTACAACTAGTACGAAACTAGTACAAGGGATTTAATCCTTACGAGATTAATCACACCACTTGGTACGAAACCAAGAGCAAAAATAAAACAAGAGGCGTGTTTCTAACCTGAGGTTTTAACCCAACGAGAAGAAAGAACAAGCAACGGAAGCCCGAGTCGTGTGTACACACACTCTCCTTAAAACCAATTCGCCACCTCCCGAGGGTGCTAGGAGCGTTGTGGCGTCAGTCTCCCAGGATAAAACGGACAACGACTTTAGCGTTCAAGCACTCCAACCCAAAGTTCAGCGAACTAGAACACAAGCTGAGCACTCCGATATTTTACGGAAAATTTTTGACAGAATTTCTTTTCTCTTTATAAATGAAACGAGAGTTGGGAAAAAACAAAGAAAGATTTTGAGAACTTCAACCTAGATTGTTGAAAACATTCTGCCAACATCCTAGTTTTTTATAGGGAATGGAGGAATTAGTAGCACACTAGTGACACATTAAACCAATCATAAATTCAATTTAATAATTGGATAATAACATTTGAAACGGTCATACTTATTATCGTAATAATACCAAAGGTCACGAACTTAATACGCGATTAATTCGTACCAACCATAACGACCCGTTTCAAAATATCTGAGTGACCAAAAAGTTTGTACAAACCCGAAGGTTTAACAAATTGGGACCAGAAACCACACCCGAGTGGTCCGCAAGCACCGAAATGGTGCAGCACGAAAGGAGCTCACTAAAGAGCACGAAAGGAGGTCCAATTCTCCGATGCTCAAATTAAACTACCAAAGCTTAATTACTCAACTTTCGTGTAGCACTGAAAGCTAAGCACGAAAGGAGCTCCACTCTCAATTCACTAATTAAGCTTAATTATGCTTAATCAATCTTTAAGCTTAATTAGCTTAACAAATTAAGCTACATCATCATGCCTTATTGGCACGAACCAACATCATAAGCTTAAAGATTTGACTTCTCTCAAATAGGTTCACTTGAGAATCAATTTCTCATTCACCTATTATTCATTTTGAGTGTACATTATATCAAATTCTTCGTCTAACTACGAAGAACCCGAATCCACTTTGACCCGACCCAAATCGAAAGTGAATCCCACACATATTTGTATACCACAAAATAATCACTCAAAATGTCATTTTTAGCTAAAAATTTCAACAAATGATTCATTTTTCAAAAAATATTTCCAATAAGTCATTTTCCATGTTTCCAAACACGCCCTAAAGATACTTTTAAATTCATGTTTTAAGAGAATAATGTATGTACTTTCTCTTCTCTTTTTATTTTTCATAGCATGGTTATTAGTTTAGGATTTTTTAATAATTTTTTAGAATTTGAGATGTTATGTAGGATAAAAAAGGAAAATAATATGAATATATATATATATATATATATATATATATATATATATATATATATATATATATATATATATATATATATATATAAAATTAAGTTACAGTGCGGTTGAGTGTCTCCCGTGTGGGTGATTAATGTGCATTAGTTTTATACTTAAGGTGCGTGAGTCCTGTGCTTAATGTGTGTGAGTGTGTACTGAGTTTTGTGTTTAATGTGCGTGAGTTTCGTACTTAAGGTGCGTAAGTCTTGTACTTAAGATGCGTGAGTTTTGTGCTTAATGTGCGTGACTGTGTACTTAATGTGAGTTGTTGTTGAAACTTTAAGGTGCATGAATTTTGGGCTTAATGTGCGTGTGTTTTGTTCTTAATGTGCTTGAGTTTTGTGCTTAATGTGCGTGAGTTTTGTGCTTAAGGTGCGTGAGTTTTGTACTTAATGTGTGTGAGTGTGTACTTAATGTGAGTTGTTGTTGAAACTTAAGGTGCGTGCGGCTTGTGCTTAACATGCGTGAAACTTGTGCTTAACATGCGTGAGTTTTGTGCTTAACGTGCGTGGGTTTGTGTTCTGAAGGTGTTTTGTTTGTGTGCTTAATGTGCATGTGTTGTGTACTTAAAATGCATTAGTTAATGCTTAACGTGCGTCCAACCGCACTACCGCATGGGAAGCCCCTCCAGCACCTGATCCCTTCCCTCTCTCTCTCTCTCTCTCTCTCTCTCTCTCTCTCTCTCTCTATATATATATATATATATATATATATATATATATATATATATATATATATATATATATATATATATATATATATATATATATATATATATATATATATGTACAGGGCCGTTCCTGGCCATGCCGGATCGGCGCGATCGCACAGGGCCCCCAATTTTCGGGGGCCCAATTTTTAAAACTATATTATAGATATAGTCTATTATTTTTTATACTTGATAATTTTTATTTTTATTTTTTAATTCATCGATTGGGCTTAATTGTAATTGAAAATAAAACTTTAAAATGAATTGACATTGAAATTTTGGTGAATAATTTTATTTTTAAATATGAACGAAAAATGGTACTATTAAATTAACTTTTGAATTGTATTCTTTCTTTGTTAAATTTTTATGCATTATATTTAGACAAAAAAGAGTAATTACATTTTTATTTTTGTTATAAAATACAAAAACATAGAGTTCAAATGAATTTGGACTCAATTACATAGAGATTTTCTTTTTTTTTTTTTTTTTTTTTTTTTGGAAAACAAATAGAGATTTTCTAGATCTTCTAAACATCTATTTTCAATTTAGGTCTTTGGAGATTATGTTTCTTACATTTATAAACAGAAAACTCTATCATTATAGCGAAATTTAAGTATTAAAAAAAAAAAATATTTCTCCCTATGTTTTTGTCTATCTATTATTATCTTTGTCTTTTTTTTTTTTTATTGCTACTGGCTCTATTACAATGTAGTATCTGTTCAAATGGAAGTGGGGTACCATTAGACCACATAGTCTTGGTATTATCTTTGTCTATTTACTCTATTATATTTAGATTGCATCTCATAACAAAAACAATGAAGGTCCAAATTAAATAATTAAACAGAGCCCCTATATTTTAATGGAACGGCCCTCTCTCTCTCTCTCTCTCTCTCTCTCTCTCTCTATATATATATATATATATATATATATATATGCATCATATGCACCTGTTAGGCAGGGCAGTTGCGCCCAACACACACTCGCAAAATCAACACTTGCTAGAGTTATGTTTTTTTCTTCTCTTTCTTCCACGTAAGCTAAAAAGGTGAAAAAATCTGTTAAATGCACTTATGAAATCCTCTCTTACTTAAATGTCATGTACCAATGGGTAAAGTGAGGCCAATAGTCTTTTTCTTCTTTTTCTTTTCTAATAAAATTATAATATGTAAGAGAGTATTCTAAGTATTTTCCTTTTTAAAATAGTGATACTTTTCACTTTGTTATGAATATTTCGTTCATTAATGATCGAATAATTAACGATCAACACATTCCATCAAGTATATATGTAAACCGATACTTTTCTATATATATATGTGTGTGTGTGTGTTGTGTGTGTGTGTGTGTGCGCGCGTGTGGTTTTAACTTAAAATCTTTTGTTTGTCTCACTTAGTTATTAAATTAATATTGTGTTCCATTAAAGTTATATTAGTGTATTCCAGAGACCTAAAACAACCCCCTAAAAGATGCTCTAGCAACATCCAACTCAAGAATAAAGTTATAATAAATTAAAATAAAATTTAGTTTAATAAGTTTAACTAACTAGACAAATCATGTACAACAAGTTCGACCAATAGGGTATTAGCAAGAATTAAATTTGTAACTTTTACGTACGACGATCAACAAGGAGACCCGCAACCACTATCCGAGGTTGTAATAAACTAGTCTTATTGACTCTAGTCAGCAAAAGACCACAAGAAGACGAACTAGTTTGGATTGTCTATAGTTGATTCGATCAAACTAAAAAGATTATTAGGACTCTATCTATGTATTTGAGTCTACTTATGATTTCCAATCCTAGTCTCCATCTATCTCCTCTTGTATATATACCTAGGTCTTGTACTCTTGTAAACTATTACTGTTAATACAATTCATTACAGTTCTCATCTGGTATCAGCTAGCTAGGGCTTATTTCCCATGGCCGACGGTTCTGTCAATTCCTCCGAACCGACCGTTTCCAATGCTGCTATCTCATCGGTCACTGCCATCGTGACAACTCTGTCCACCGCTCACCACTTTATCACCGTCAAGCTGACCTATCGGAACTTCCTATTCTGGCGAGCTCAGGTTGTTCCTTTTTCTCAACGGACATGATCTAATGGGTTTCATTGACGGATCAAACCCTTGTCCACGGGCCACGATTTCGACCGTTGAGGAAGGGGCGTTGCCGTGGCCATGGGTTCGTCAGGATCAATCCCTCCTCTCCATGCGCATGTCCTCTTTATCTGATGAAGTTATGCCCTTGGTGATCGGGAACCACACGAGTCGTGCGGTTTGGACAGCCGTTACTTCTACCCTGGCTTCATCATCGCGGTCTCGCTCATTGAACCTCCTCGGGCAGCTTCAAACTCTTCAGCAGGGTGATGACTCTGTTGCAGATTATATTGGCCGAGCTCAGATTCTTATAGAAGATCTTACTCTCGCTGGCCGGCATGTCCTTCTTGAAGAACAAAATCTATACGTTTTCATGAGGTTACGGCCCGAATTTCGAGGTCTCGTGTCTTCTCTAAACGTCCGCGGCACACCGGTTACCCTACATGAGCTCTTGGACCTTCTCGGCATCGAGGAATTCGTTGCCGGCGGTGGGGGACCGAACGCATCACCAGCGACTATCTCCATCCAGAAATCTGGGCAGCAGCATCGCGGTAAGGGCGGCTCGTCGCGGGGCGGCGGGCGTGGCTCCAGGCAATCCCGTGGCGGTAGTGGCGGCCGTCGCGGCAATGGTGGTTGTGACCGTGGAGGTAGAAACGGCAATCGTCAACTTAAGTGTCAGCTTTGTGGGATCCTAGGGCACACCGCGACCACGTGTTACAAACGGTATGAACAGGATCCACATGCCAATATAATTTATCCTAGATCCCCTTCAGATTCGTCACCGGGCTCTCATACTTGGTTCCCAGATACAGGTGCAACGAATCATGCAACTCCAGATATAGCAGCACTCTCTATCTCGGACGAATACAATGGTAATGACACACTCCATGTCAGTGATGGTACAGGTTTGCCTATTAGTCATATTGGTCATGCATCCATTCATACCCCCTTTAGGTCGTTTCATTTGTCTAATATACTTCATGTTCCCACTTTGTCTACCTCTTTATTATCGGTTCAAAAATTTGCTGCTGATAATAAAGTATTTTTTGAGTTTCACCCATCCTTTTTTGTTGTGAAGGATATCAACACCAAGGAGATTCTTCTTCAGGGCAATAGTTCTGGTGGGTTATACAAACTACCAGTTCCTACTTCGTCACGTTCCGCATTTCTTTCAGCTCGTGCTTTTCCATCTGTCTGGCATGATCGTTTGGGACATCCACAACATCGTGTTCTTAGTCGTATTCTTCATTTTTGTTCGGTTAGTGGGTTTAGTAGTACTATTCATTGTAATTCTAGCTTCTGTAATGCGTGCCGAATGGGTAAATCTTCTCGTTTTCCATTACCACGTGTTGATACTTCTACTTCCAATATTCTTGATTTAATCTATACTGATATTTGGGGTACAGCTCCTCTCTTATTTTTTGATGGTTATAGATACTTTGTTCTGTTTGTCGATGATTTTTCTCGGTATACTTGGTATTTTCCCATGAAACAGAAATCTGATCTCTATGATATATTTGACAAATTTCATGTTCTTGTTGAAAGACTCTATAATCGTAAGATCAAATCTATCCAATCTGATTTAGGTGTCAAGTACAAAAAGTTGCATTCTTCTCTCTCAAATTTAGGGATGTATCATAGACAGTCATGTGCATATACTCACGAACAAAATGGCCAAGTAGATTGTAGTTTATTTAATTAATAGAATGCCATCTTCTATCTTAAATAACTCCAGTCCTCAATCTTTGTTGCATAAATCCCCTCCTTCATACTTGTTTCTTCGTATCTTCGGTTTTCTGTGTTATCCTCGTCCTCGCCCCTATAATCGTCACAAAATGTCTTATAGATCCTCCCCATGTGTCTTTCTTGGCTATCCTGAGACTTTTAGGGGGTATATATGTATGGACTTACAGACTAATAAGGTGTTCGTGTGTAGGCATGTCAGATTTGATGAAGTTGTTTTTCCTTTTGCTACTAAAATCTCTGTGCAGAAAATCTCAGATTCTCGTGATAAATTGTGGGTTGCATCTATCCTTCATCCCGTGGTGACCAATCCTGATACTCATATTCAGTCCGAACCAGCACAGAAAGCCGCACCAGTTCGGACCGAACCACAGCTGCCAGCAGCGCCTGAGCCAAAGGACGCAACACTGCCGGCAAAACCCGGTGAAGATGAGACAGCACAGCAGGCTACCGCGGTGACTACTTGTCCACGGGGACGGTCGACTCGGCCAAATATCTGTACCCATGACATGGAAACACGAAGCCGGTCCAGCGCACCGCCTACGGTCTTGACAGCTCAGGTTTGCTCCACTGATCCCACTTGTTACACACAGGCTGTCAAACACTTGGAATGACGGTAGGCTATGGATGAAGAATTTAATGCCTTGTTACAGAATCAGACATGATGTCTGGTTCCGTCTAAACATTATCAAAATGTGATTGGATGTAAATGGGTTTTTCGAACCAAAAGGAAAGCAGATGGTTCAATTGAGAGATACAAAGCCAGGTTGGTCGCAAAGGGGTTTAATCAGGTTCCCGGTCAAGATTTTTTTGACACGTTCAGTCCAGTTGTAAAATCCACCACTGTCAGGTTACTTCTCTCTTTGGCTATATCTTCTGGTTGGACTATGAGATAGCTAGGGGTCCATAATGATTTTCTTAATGTGAATTTGACTGAAACTGTTTACATGCGACAACCACCTGGATATATTGATACTCAATTTTCTGATCATGTTTGCTTGCTAAAGATATCATTGTATGGGTTGAAACGGGCCCTAAGAGCCTGGTTTAACTGTCTTTATGCCTTTTTATTATCTGTTGGATTCCAGGCATCGAAAACAAATGTATCACTATTTTATTACTCCCAAAATTTCACTTATGTCTATCTTTTTGTCTATGTTGATAACATTCTGGTAATGTGCAATGATCCGACTCTTGTAAGTTATTTATTATCAAAATTATCTATTGCTTTCAAGATTAGGGATCTTGGTGAACCGGGTTTCTTTCTTGGTATTGAAACCATTAAATGCAATGATGGAATCCTTTTATCTCAACAACGGTATATGCTGGATATTTTGAAACGTGCTGGTATGTCTGATTGTAAACCTCTATCTATTCCAATTCTTGTTTCGAAATCTCCTGCTCACTCTACAGATTTATATGATGATCCTACACAATGTCGAAGTCTGGCTGGAGCCCTTCAGTATCTCACCATCACCAGACCAGATTTATCTTTTGCAGTCAATCAACTTTGTCAACATATGCATGCTCCTACGGTAACCCATTGGGAACAAGTAAAGCGTGTATTGAGATATATCAAAGGGACTCTATCTTATGGTTTGCGTATTCGAAAATCTGCACCCAGAGAACTACATGCCTTCTCCAACTCAGACTGGGCTGGCTGCCCTGAGGATCGTAAGTCAACCAGTGGGTATGCTGTCTTTCTTGGGTCAAATCTTGTATCTTAGGTGTGCAAAAAGTAAAGAATTGTGGCAAGATCCTCCACGGAGGCTAAATACAAGGGTTTAGATGATGTTTGTGCTGAAGTAATTTGGGTTCTCTCCCTATTGCGTGAAATCGGTGTCACTGGGATATCTGTTCCAAAACTATGGTGTGATAATCTTGGTGCTATATCTGTGTGCTAATCCTATTTTTCATGCTCGCACTAAGCATGTTGAGATTGACTATCATTTTGTGAGAGACAGAGTTGCCAAAGGAGAGATTCAAGTCAACTTTATCTCCATCAAAAATCAACTTGCAGATATATTTACAAAAGCTCTAGCGGGTCCTAGGTTTTCTTTTCTTAGAAACAAGTTACAGGTCATATATGTACCCTGTACTTGAGGGAGGGTATTAGGACTCTATCTATGTATTTGAGGCTACTTATGATTCCCCATCCTAGTCTCCCTATATTTCCTCTTATATATATACCTAGATCCTGTACTTTTGTAAACTATTACTGTTAATACAATTCATTACAGCTCATCAAGTTCTTTATATATATACCTAGATCTTGTACTTTTGTAAACTATTACTGTTAATACAATTCATTACACTTCATCAAGTTCAATAAGTCACTGTTGATAGGATCAAATTTTAAACTTTACCAAACTAATAACGTAATTAAGACTTGTTCCTAGGAAAGAAGAATTGGTTAACCTTTATGCGGGGAGCTGCGTATTATATTACCTTTGTTCAACTGTTTGAATTTTTGCAAATTCAAATGTCAAATGTGCCCTTGCTGGGTACAAAAGTGGGTTGACCATTGGCACTTGGCAGCGTTTCTTCTCGACTTTTCACCAATTTATGATTTTGACACAAAGCGGTTGACAAGAATTTTATTTATATTTTAAATTTTGCATTATTATATTTTGGTCTATCAAAAATTAGTTAATTTTAATTACTAACAAATAAAAACATCAAATCAAAAATAGCGGCTAGTGAAACCCGCTCCCGCCTTCCTGGCCCTTCTCACCTCACACTTCATTGGCTCATAGATGATATTAATTATAGAAAATGATTGATATTTTTATTTGATATAAATTTATTTTGATGTAATAATATATGATTAGATTTGTAGACAATCAAAATAAAGAACTTTGAATTGCCTTTCAAAAAAAAAAAAAAAAAAAACTTTGAATTGAGTTCCTGTTTTGGTCATTATCAATTAGATTAGATTAGATAACATATGTGATAGGATCATAGGAAAGTCTCAAATCCGGAGTAGTAAATTTTTAAAGACAATTTGTACTGAAGTATAGTAAATGCATTATTAATGGAGATTAAGGATATGTTTGGTTTGCACATGGGAATCGGAATCAGAATGAGATTCAAATATTTGGTAATGGTAATGGGTTTTGGTGAAGCATGTTTGCTAATAGGGTGAAATTGGAATGATTACCAATATTGTTGTTTGGTTATGTATGATCCTATCATGGGAATAAATGTTTCAAAAATACAAGAACAAAAAATCAAGACAGTTTATTCTAATATATAAGGACATCCAAAGCACCAATATGAACAAAAAAAAATAATCTAAAAACACTAATTCAAACTTAAAAATCAAATTACCAACTAGGAGGGAAAATAATGGAATGAAACTCTATTTTATTAGGGAATGAGTTTTCTAATTAAGGGGGTAATCGAATCCTATAGTAGTGTTCTAAAAACCTGTCAACCAAACAATAACAATCAATGACTTTGATTCTCATTCCTGATAGCTAAACTCATGAACCAAACACGCCCTAAGATTTGTTCAACCTTAAAGGTGGTAAGTAGTAGTCATTTTACAAGATTGGTGTTTTTTCTTTGTGTTTGACTCTTGTGTTTTTTTACTTTTATGATGATGTGAAAAAAAAAAAAAAAAAAGGGTAAATTAAATATATTGGGAAATGGGGATTGGGGATGCATGGAGGCAGCCGTTGAGCGGGAGTTGATGAAGTAAAAGGGTTGAATTTTGAAAAATCTGAAAGCATGAAATGAGATTCAAGTCAATGATATTTAAAGTGCTTTGCTAGCTAGGGCTGCAATATAATTTGAATTTGGGATAAATTAAAGTGCTTTTCTATTCTCACTTCAATTCCTTGTTACGACCACCAACTCCATATTCACCATAATCAATCAATTTATCTATATATAAGAAATTTTTTTTTTTTGTTTGAATATATATCTTAAATGTTCACCATTCAATGCAGCAATGTTTTTAATTTTATCTCTCAAATAGGTCTAACCATGGTTTGAACCTTGAATTGACAATGATAGCTCCCTTGTATGCGGTTCTTACATAACATTTTCTTTTTTACTCCGAATAAAAGCATCAATGATGGACAATGATGAGATAAGGGTAGATTAGGGTTTGTCTCTAGCAATTTTTTTTTTTTTTTGGTTTGATTTTTTCGCGCTTTGGTCAGAATAAGAGGTCAACAGCGGCCCGAGACTGTAAAGTCAATGTAAATGTCTATTTTATCCTTGCTTGAAATGGGGAATTATTTTCTCCGATGAGATTTTGACAAAAAATTGGTCAGAATGACCATTTTTGCAACAAAAACAATAGTCGTAGATTGAGATTGCAAGGTTTAAAAGTCACAGACCAATCCTGATAGTGCCACTATAGTCGTAAGACCAAAAGTGCAAAAAACTCTTAAAAAATATTGCAGTTGAGAATCAGATTTTCCAAAGTTTTTAATTATAAAAATATCATTAATATAGTAGATGAGATGTTTCACTTAAAATTTACCTTTAATAATAAAATGTGAGTGTTCAGTCATTATATCGTCACGATATAGAATTTATGCATGTACATCATAAATTTGGGTGGGGATGCACAAATAATATACCATATCTTGGTCCAACATTTTGAATGTGAGAAAATGTAAGATTAACGATTCTAACCAAACATGCCCTCGGCATGTTCCTGGAAATTTCTTGTCTCAAAAAAATGTCAGTTGCCGAAGACATATATATTCAAATGCTGCCATGAAAAATCAAATTCCGCGCGCAGTTCATATTATTCAGATCAAGTTATATATATATGTGTGTGTGTGTTGTATGACATTAATGTTGTGTGACCCATGCATGGTCGTATTCAACGTAACGTCCAGGACTGGAATATGGAAATATATATATTTGGAATGTCATATAATTTTTTTGAATCAATAAAACTCGAAATAATAGTAATCAAGCTAAGAGCGGTTATAAAGTCAGGTGGGATATCAGACCATTCTGAATGAGATAATCAAGCATCATTTGCTTTAACGAGGTAATGGGCGGCTTGATTTCTGCCTCTGTGGAAGTACTGAATTTCACAATCAACAATAAAAGATATGAGGTATCGACACTCAAAAATGATAGAATCTACAACCCACCAGGGTAGTTCAAGTGACAAATGAGCTCTCTTTATGGGGGGAAATTTTGGGATAACCCGACTTCCATTCTTACAAGTGATGATTCCCTTTGGGCCAGCTTCTGTGCCTCTCGGAGCGACCGTCAGGAATCTACATATATGCGTACGGTCAGCACAGAAGATAAGCTGGAACATAGATTTGGAATGCCATATATACTTCAAAAGGAATTTGTCTTTCTCTTTGGAGGTAACCAAATATCGTATATATGGAATGACTATTGTCTACTCTAATTTGTAGCCTTTGACACATCTAGCAGTCTAGCCTGACTCCAAGCAAAATACGTCATTTTTTCCTTTTTTTTTTTTTTTTTTTTTTTTTTGAGCAGAGAGATTAATCGTAACAAAAAGACCTTGCGCAAGGAATTCAATTATATTAAGAAAGTATTGACAATAATTAAATTTGTGACTTTTAGGTATAGAAATTATATTCTTCCTATTTGGCCGCTCTTTTATAGGACAATTTTTTTCCCTTCATTTTATGGCAAAAACTTGTGTGAGATAGTCTCACCGTGAGATGAGTCATGTCGGATCGGGTCAAGATGAAAATGTAATATTTATACACACAAATATCATACTTATATGTTCAAATGTAATACTAATCAGGAATAAATGTTTTGTTACTTTTTAGAGAAAATGTAACACTTTTACAATTCAATTTAAAAGTATTACATTTTTCCATAAAAGTATTATATTTTTTCTTATAAGTAAGGGGCACTTGCCCACATGACTTCTTATTATGGAAAGTGTAAAACTTTTTATGGAAAATATAATACTTTTGCACAAAAAATGCAAAAATAATACATTTTTTCTTCAAAAGTATTACATTTTTCCTTATAAGTAACAAAATTTTATTACTGATTAGTATTATATTGAGCATATAAGTATGACATTTGCATGTTGATTCGACGTGACTTGATCCGTGAGACGGTCTCACACAAGTGTGACCCTCATTTTATATATCAGTGTTTTGTTTTCAAACTTGAACTTCAATATCATTATTTGTTTTTTGGTTGCCCAAAGTATCTCTCTAGCCGATAGCCAGAAGAGTACTAATCCTCCGTCCTAACAGTCAACATACTAAGTGGTAGGGGACTGACCAAATGGTTTGCTCCATTCACATGGGTGGGGATCGAACACCCAACCTCATGCTTGGATCCATTATAGAAAGCTCTTCCATCCCTCGGAAACATAATATGTCTATAAATGTTACTAGTAATTCACCCACGCGATGCACGGGAAAAAATTATGTTATTATAAATATAAATAAAAATTAAAAAAATAAAAATATTTTAAATTGTTTAATATAATAATATTTTTGAGCTATTTATTATTTTTATAGAATACAAAATTATAATTAAAATTTTGTATGGTTAATATAATCTCTAATTACGTACGTATTCAAATAAACTTATACAGGGAATTTACATAATTACATTGATTTATTATTAATTATATTTCATCTATATTATAATTTTCACAATACGAATAATAACTAAGATAATTACATTTAGAAAGCAAATTTCAAATTTTGTATAAGTAAATTTAAACTCTAATTGAACACATTTTTTATATGATTATATAATATATTCATTATGCGCATGTCATTCTATAAACCCAAATGTCATTTTATAAGTCCAAGACCACTTTTTGTGGAGATAATTCAAATGTATTTTTTTTCTTTTAAAAATCCTAAGTTTAGACATCCAGAAAAACATTAAAGACCCATACGATATATATATTTATATATATTTAAATTTTTATTTATGGCTTAAATGGTTTTTTTTTTTTATTTTGAAGTCCAATAATTGACCCACGGCCTGCAACATTTGCTTTCTTCATCCCTTATCGCTTCTGTCATTTCTTTGAAGCATTTGAGAGGGAGAAAAATTATATATAGAGGCTTGCATTAATTGCATTGTTTCAGATATCGAATAGGCTTTCATAAAAAATTTAATTAATATTGTAATCCCAAAAACCACCACAAATAACAAAAGCATATCAAATAGACTTTATTTGTAAAGCTAGAGATTTAATTAATATTGCATCGTTTCATATTTTCTATTAATCGGGAATTGAAATCCTTAATCCTAATATCATAACATTTAATAACTCCATTAATTCAATAAATGTAATCCTTTGTTATGGGCGAGAAAAAAATAGTTATTTTATTTTTCAAATGTTGTGCTTTTTTTTTTTTTTTATAGTAAAAAATATTGTGACTATTTTATATTTATAGCTAGTAATAATAATAATGTTGGTAATTAATTGTAACATTAATTCTTCCCAACCATATAGCTTTATTATATGTAAGATTTTTTCCTTCTAATGTGTTACCTCATCACCTCTTGACGAGTCAAAGTACTTATGAAGTCCTTGTACTATACTGTTTTATTTAATTTAGTCCTTGTACTTTTATTCTGTTTAAGTTAGTCCCTCTACTTTAAAAAGTGGTAAAACTAAAGACAATTTTTCAAATCTTATTGGGAAAATGGTTGTAATTATTTATTTTAAACATACTAATTTAATATATTAGTGGTAAAAATAATTAATTTTAAATATTTATAAAGTAATATATGATTAGGAATATAAATATCGTCAGTGCCACGTAACCTAAGTTAACGGTAATATTAACACCGTTAACTATTGTCATTAATTGCACCACTTTTGAAAGTATAGAGACTAAATTGAGCAAAATAAAAGTATAAAGACTAAATTAAACAAAAAGCTATAATACATAGACCTCGTAGGTACTTTAACCCCTCTTGATGTGACAATAAAATATTTTATAGTCATTAGTTACCTGGATAGAGTTAATACCAGCCAAGGTCCCTTGAGTTTGGTGATTTTGCCATCAATCGTCCTAAACTTTTAGTTGTCTCAGAGTAGTCATCCGAGTTTGTAATTTTGCCCTTCTGCGATTCTTCCGTTATTATCTCACGTTTGCACTGTGAATTCCAGAGGTAAAATGGTAATTTCTCATTGTTTATTGATTTTTAAAGCTAGAAATACATATTTAGAGTAGTTCTTTGGATTGCAATAGATTGAGAAAATATAGAACAGATAATACATTATAATAGAGTCAATAGTATTAAAAAAAAAAAAAACTTTCAGCAAGTTTCGAACACCTAAAAAATGGACTGAAAATGACTTGGATCCCTGAACAACACCAAAACATGCATTGAAAATGACTTGGGTCAAATAGGTTACTGAACTGCACACCAAACTACAATTAGGCCATCAAACTTAAAAAAAATGAAATTGGGTCCCTGAACAACACAAACTCAGGTAATTTAATCCAAAATGACTTGTTTACCTGGTGTGACGGTTATCAAATTTAAAAATAATTTTAAACAAAATAATATTTAAAATTTAAAAAAAAAAAAAAAAAAAAAAAAAAAACAAGAACACCCGCCGGAGACAAAGAAGTCTTCGTCTCCGGCGGGATCGAAGGCTTCCGGCGGGAGGGAATGATTGCAGCGACGGGGTGGTAACAGGTGAAGGGAGAATGCAAGAACCATGTGAAATTACAATTCTGTCCTTGAATTTCACGGCCATTAAACGGTGACCCTAACAGAAGACGAAAGTGTGTTAAAATAAAAAAGTTAAGAACTTAATTGGTTGAAATTAAAAGTCGATGATCAATTTGTGAATTTTGCTATAATCGAGGGACCATTTTGAATATTTACTCTATAAACTATTTAACATCAAGTTTAGAGTTCCAACCAATTAAAGCTACTCAAATATTTAATAAATTATACATAAGTATAGAGTTTATATATAAATTAATGCTATATATATAAAAGGGGGTAGGGTGGGGTGGGAGCGGGGGCAGCTGCCACTATCCTCACTGTGGGTTTGCCCCGGAGAAGAAGAGTACAACGACACGGTTGAAATTTGCTAAAAACATTACCCCGAGTATATGTTAATCATATCCTTCTCAAAGGATATGTAACTCAACTAGGGTGTAGGGCAGTAACACTAAACAAATGAAGTAAAAAAAAAAAAAAAAGGAGAAGAGATCACAAAAAGTGCAGAAAAAATAAAAGCACTGATATCATTTTTCACGTTTGTTCTTCCTGTGCGTGTGGATTTTAGTGAAAGCAATCCCACTAACATAAAAAGTTGAGAAAAAAAAAAAAAAACACTATTATTGCTGCACATTTAATGGCTACTTTATTACACTGACATAAGTGGGCAAATATCCATCACTTCCAAAAAAAAAAAAAAGAAATTATATGGAATTAGAGATTGAGATTTCCACTTTACTCTACTCGTTACATTTTCGATTTGTGGGGGAGAGATCCCACTACCATGAGTGAGACTGGAATTTTATCTTTAAATAATTAAAAAAAAAAGAAAAAGAAGAAAGAATTAATTTTATATTTGGTCCTATGACTTTTAAGGTTCCATTAATTTTAGTACACAATTTTAAAATATTTAAATTTTGGTGCATAATTTTGTTATTTTTATTAATTTTGATCATTTCATTCAAATTGACGATGAAATGTTGTCAAATTTTATATTTTTAAGAGTAAAATCATAATCCCAATAAAACATTCAATGAGCATTTCGATTTGGTTTAACCGAACCGAAAACCTATATATATATATATATATATATATATATATATATATATATATATATATATATATATATATATATAATAGTTATTAGTTAATAAGTAATAAAATAAACTAAGTCTTCCTCAACCCTCTGTAACTCACAGTCACGCGACACGCCCTCTTAGCCGACACTCACATCTCCGCCCTCCGCAACCACCACTTTCCTGGCCACTGCTGAAGGCCACCGACGACCAAAGAGTCAAAGAGGTTAGGGTTCTTAACTTTCACCTTGATTTAGGACTTTTATTTACTTATTTAGGCTTAGTAGTTAGTAATAAGTTTTTTTAATTTATCCACCTTCATTTAGGGTTCTTGAATTTTAGAATTTCTATTGAAATCAATTAGGGCAATACCGCAATACTCAAGGGCACTTGAATTTGTACTGGAATGAAATTTCGTAACTGGAATTTTCATTCTAGTGAAATACTTATTATTGTTTTAATATTATTTTTTTAATAATTCTTATTTTTCAAACATTGACTATGCAAATAGGTGATTCTTCATCTTGTCATTAAGAAAACACTCCAAGTGAGCCAATTGAACAATCGGTCAGACAAAATAGAAAACGTTCAAATAGTGGACTTCTACTAAAACCAATTGCTTTAAGGTCGGAGGTATGTATTCACTTTACTAGATTGGATGACAACAAGGATATGTGTACATGTGATGCTTGGTAGATTTGAACTATGTGATGCTTGGTAATTAGTACTTAGTAGTATGTTTAAACTTTGAATTGCTATTTTGTTATATAATGTTTAGATTTTGGATGTGGATTATGTGATTATGTGAATATGTATTGTTTTGAAAATTAAGAAATGTTGAAATTTTGGGATCTTAAACCGAACTGAATGCTGAACCGAATTAAATCCGAACCAAAACCAAACTGTTTCAAACCGAACCGAAATCCGAACCAAACTATAATGTTAAACTGAATGGTTTTTAAAAAAAAAAAAAAAAAAAAAAAAACTGAAAAACCGAAACGCCCAGCCCTATTTTCAATATCTAAACAAAATCATTATAAAATCATATCTATAGGTTTTTTTATTGATGAGAATAAGGAGGAAGACATGTAGAAACTAGATCTATAACTATGAGATTTATAGCATCGACGATTAGCAAATTCTATTTTTTTCTCTTAATATGAATTTTCTTTTGTTTAGATATTGAAGATCTTTCGTTGGGTCCCTATGCGATTGACCTTCTCAGGTGTGTGATTTTCCTTCTTAAGGTGCGTGGTTTGTGTGCTTAAGGTGCGTCAGTGTTAAAACTTAAGGTGCGTCAACCTAAAGCTTAAGGTGCGTCATTTGTATGCTTAAGGTGCGTCAGTTGTTGAAATTTAAGTTGCACCATTTTAAATGATTAGGTGCGCGGTTTGTGTTCTTAAGGTACTTTGTTTGTGTGCTTAAGGTGCTTTGTTTGTGTGCTTAAGGTGCTTTGTTTGTGTGCTTAAGGTGCGTGGTTTGTGTATTTAAGGTGCGTCGGCCTAAAGCTTTAGATGCGCGTGGTTTGTGTTCTTAAGGTGCGTTATTTTAATGCTTAAGGTGCGTCAATCGCACAACCAAACAGACAGATAGACACACACACACACACACATGTGTGTGTGGTTGCGTTCACATGAGGATAGTAATATATAGAGGACTGTGCAGACACATAATGGGCACACGATAAATTAGTATCATGCACACAATTTAATACACAATTACACACTAGCATACATGTAAACATTAGGTTTCGAACCCAAGTTCTATTAATTAAAAAACCTATGCACACGACATTTGGCCATGCACACAACATACAGACTAATGGCACACGACTACATCTATCCTCACAATCCTCTATAATATAGTTGTCCTCATTTGAATACACTTATTTATACACACACACACACACACACACAAACATATACATATACATATACATATACGTACTAGTATTTTTTATGCACGATGCGCAAAAGTGGGTGCTCAATATTAATACTTTATATTAAAATCTTAGATTTATTTATATTTTAGATATTTATATTATTGTAAACAATAATAATAATGTAAAATATTTTTATAAATTTGATATTTATATTTAATTTTATGAAATAACTAATATATAATTTCAATATATTATGTGTATACAGTATTATTATTGAAGAATATAAGAAAATATATGGTGGATGTATGTGCATGGTAATAATATTGAAAAAGATAACGAAAGTTATAACGGTATGAGTATATTTGTCCAAAATAATGTATAGTACAACTCTTATAGCACAATGTATTAAAAAAAGAATATGTAACGGAAATATGGGCATAAATAATGAAGGATATAACATTCATTCACACTTATTAGTTTTAGATATATAAGTGAGGTTGCGAGCTAACAGTTCACCGGAGTGAGGTTGCAAGCTAATAGTTCTTTGAGGTTTGCGCATAAGAAGATCTATAGCGATGATTGGAGAAGCTTGCTGCGAAACAAACGGGCAGGATGAGGCGGAGAAGATGGAGTTACCCGAGAGCATTGCGATGGTGAAGGCGTCGATTGATCCGCAAAAGGATTTCAAGGAATCAATGATGGAGATGATCGTAGAGAATGACATAAGATGTTCTCGGGATTTGGAAGAACTTATAGCTGTTATCTTTCTTTGAATTCAGAGGAATATTCGGATGATCGTAAAAAATTGGTGTTATATAAATTTCAATGAGAAGACACCTATTAAGAAGAGAGAGGAAATAAAAGGAAAAAAAATTGACAACTCAGTTTTCACATCATTAGGCAATTGAAAGGGAGGAAAGTTTACCGGCTAGCAAGTGAAACCACATACATTCGACTAGTTGAATGATGTAAATGTAATTTTTTTAATATTATGACCTAATTGTACTTTTAGATTAAATTGATCGATTTGACACTTATCTCTTATCTTAAAGTGTAATGAATTTGACTACCTGGCCACTAATTAATTGTATACGTATACCGAGTATGATCAAAAGCGAAATGCGAAATATTTTTAGTGGTGTACTAATGTGCTCGTGGATCACGCACGTCTCGTCTAGTCACACTCGCCAATTTAATAATTAAAAAATGGTCCCGAGGTATTTTGAACACATGCGTGTACATTAGTCCGGCAACACGGCCCCGGCCGCGCTGTTAAACCTTAATCTACGCCCACATGCTCACACATTCTTAATTTAAAAATTACCCTACACTTCAAACCAGGTGGACCACCGTCCAACGCTAATGTCCGCCGTGTCTGCCACCTAATAACTCGTTTCTTTCACTTCAGTTCACAGTGTGATGATGATGATGACACTCCATGACGCCAACGCTGTTACTTCTTCAGTGTCTCACTGCACTCAACATTCAATGATTTCATATAGGGTGAGCGACTGAGCGCAGGGACGGAGCCAGAATTTGTTGGCGCGGGGGCAATTACAATTAAACTAATTAAAAAGAATAATTAGACATATTAAAGTAGTAAAAATTTGAAGATTGGTAGCAAAATGATATTTTTTTATTATTATTATTATAATAAGTATCATTGCAATGTATTTCATTTATACAAATTAAAAAACTAACTAGATAGCATCTATTGTCCAGTGTCCACAGAACATAAACTCAATTTGAAAATCTTTACAAATTGGCAAGTCAATTAAAGTATGTACACTTTAACCTTCAAATATGGCAAGTAATCTTTACAAATCATAAGAATGAATAGAACATAGTATATGCCAAATTAGTATTGTTAAAATAATATGAAATTCAAATGGCTAATTGGAGCCTGAGAGTCTGAAACTGATTAAACTCATTTTTAAATTACTTTTGAAATCAAAGGATAGAGGAAAAAATAACTCCAAAGCTAAGAAAGCAGTAGCTCAAAACACAAGTCTATAAAATTTAATTAAAATATTTACTCAAAACACCATCGACCACAGGAGTTCTCGCACTAACAGAAAACTAACTCGGAGTTTGGAAGCTTGCTTGGGGCAAATTATGATGTGAGCATGTGCCCACCTTGCAAGGTGGGCACGGTTCCATATCCATAATTTGTATATTGTAGATTCATAATTTCTATATTGTAGATCCATAATTTCTATACTGTAGATTGTCTAGATTCATAAAATTTATACTTTAAATTCCAATTGTTGAACTATGTTTTCACAAATAAGAGAACTATATGTTCATAATTTGATAACTATACAGTTTAGAAATTATAAATTTACAATACATAAATTATGAATCTACAGTACATATATTATGAATCTATAATATAAAAATTATGAATCTACTGTATAGAAATTATAAATCTATTGTATTTAAATTATGAATTTACGGTTTAGAAATTATGAATCTAAAGTATAAATTTTATAAATCTAAAGTATAGAAATTATAAATCTACAATACAGAAATTATGAATATGGAACTGTGCCCACCTTGTAAGGTGGGCCCATGCTCATAGCATAACATTTCTTTGTTTGGGGGGGGGGGGGGGGGGGGGGGGGGGTGCAAATACTTTGGTATTTTGGTGAGCTTTTGAAAGCTTAAACTTTTGTTTGGAGAGGATGCTTTGGTGAGGGGGGTCAAACAAAAAAGCAATATACTAGTAGTAAAAAAAAAAAAAAAAAAAAAAACTGGGGGGAGGGGGGGGGGGGGGGGTGCAAGGCCCCCTGCAATCACTATATACCTCCGTCCCTGGGTGAGCGCTTGAAGATACAGTTCGATTTGTTTTGATTTTGGTATTAAAAAATTTATACTATTCGATTTAACATTATAGTTTGATTCGATTTTGGTACAGTTTAAGACAGATACCAGTGAGAATATGAAATGAACGACGGAGCAAGCAACAAAAGACTTGAATTTATTTCTTTTATTATTATTATTATTATTATTATTATTATTATTATTATTATTATTAAAAACAAATGATATTTGGTTCGGTTTGGTTTGATTTTTTTACCAAACTATTCGGTATACAAAAATCCATTACAACTCGATTTTTTTTGTCTATTACCAAATTGAACTTGTTCGGTTCGATAAAACCAAACTGAATTTCCTGCCCCCTAATTTCGTACACACACACACACACACTATATATATATATATATATATATATATATATATATATATATATATATATATATATATATATATATATATATAGTGGTGGACCCAGGAATTTTTTGCAGCGGGGGCAAAATATTAACAAAATTGATAATTAGAAAAAAAAAATGAAACACTTCAAAAGTATATCCATAAATAATGTTGGATATAAGAAAATTATAAAACATCAAAACATTATAAAAATATTCATAACAAAATATGAATATAATCAATTTGATAAAATAATTTGAATAAAAGATCCATTATAAATTACACATCTCATTTTTTTTTTTTTGGGTAAACATCTCATAATGAAGATTATATTATTGTGTTGAAACAATATGTACTATTAATAATAGTGAAAATGTGAAAAGGTAGCGTTAATAGTGGAATAATAAGAAAACCTAAAAATATTCATAACAAAATATGAACATAATCAATTTGATAAAATAATTTGAATAAAAGATTCATTATAAATTACACATCTCATCATTAATATATAAATGAAGATTATATTATTGTGTTGAAGCAATATGTACTATTAATAATAGTGAAAATGTGAAAAGGTAGTGTTAATAGTGGAATAATAAGAAAAAGAAATGCTGACAATAAATAGAGGAGAATCAAACCCTGGCCTACATTTTGTCCACCCACGCACTCATCCAACTAGGCCAAGCTACACTTTGTTAAAATTTCTCTATTTTATAATACTAATACTAAAACTTGTACTATATATACACATATACATACAAAGGTTATATAAGGGGTGGGGGTGGGGTGAGTGGGGGCAGCTGACCCCACTGCCCCCACTGTAGGTCCGCCTATATATATATATATATATATATATATATATATATATATATATATATATATATATATATATATATATATATATATATATATAGTTAATCAACATTTTGGTTCCTTCAATTATTTCTCAATTGTCAATGTAGTCCTTAGTTTTCAATTTCAACCAATTTAATTCTCGAATTGTTTAAAATTTCGTCAAGTAAACCCTTTCAAGGATGACAATGGTGATTTCCACATTTTTAAAATTTTGTCAATTTGGTTCATGGAAGAATTTAATTGACAAAAATGTAAACAATTTGAGTATCAAATTGAAAATTACGGACTATATTGACAATTGAAAAACAATTGAAGGACCAAAACGTTGCTTTTTCCTATATTTATATAGATACACACGATAACTTATGATATATGATTTGGTATTATATTTTAGAGTAAGTTCCTTATGAGACAGGTCGAGTTAGGCGTGAAATGTAATACTTACCCTTCTGTCCCATTTTATTTGTCTGATTCGGTTAATGATACATAACTGAAGTTATTTTAATTAAAATTTTCATAATATAAAATTTATACATTTAGAAACTACATTAAAAGTACTATTAAACAAAAAAAAATAAATTTAAAAACAATTAAAAATTACTAAAAAAATAAACAATGAAAAAAGAGTTAGTTTGACACGACAAAAAAATAGGACAAAGGAAGTACAATTTTGTTTTTTACATATACTGAAAAGTGCAATTCTTTTGAAAAAAAAAATGTGACATTTTTAAATTAAAATGTGTTAATTACTATATAGTGTGAATAATGACATATCTGTTGTCATTTCAAATGGTGGATCCTTGATTTTTTTGTTAAAAAAATTGAGAAAACACGGACGATGTTCTCAAATATATATTTATCAATGTTGCAAAACACGCTAGGCGCCAAGGGGGCGCATAGCGCCTAGGGCGCCGATTAATCGGCGTCCCTTAATTTTTTTTTTTTTTTTTATTTATTTTTTATTTTTTTAATTAAAAATAAAATTAAAAATTAAAATTTTTTAAAATTTAGTAATAAAACATAAGGTTTCCATAGTTATTTCTTAGAAATTATTTACGAAAGTGGTTGTAAAAGTGTTCAAAAGATTGTTTAAACCATCTAAATACATAAAAAACTAAAATTAAGAGCTAAAGAAGCATTTTTTTGAGAAATTAGTGGACCAACCCGCCTTCGGCCATTTGAGGTGGATAGATCTCGAAAAAATACGCGATTTGAAAAAAAAATTGTCCAAAACGGACAACCGAGTCAAAAGTTATGCCTTCCGAAACTTTTTCAACATTAAAAAAAAAAAAAAAAAAAATTATAGCGCCGAACCGCCGAACCGGCCGGCTAGGCGGCCGGCCGTGGAGGCCGTTCCTCGCGGCGGCGCAATGGCGCCTAGGCGCCGATTAATCGGCGCCTAGGCGCGATTTTTGCAACATTGATATATATATATATATATATATATATATATATATATATATATATATATATATATATATATATGGATGCACTCAGGTGCGAATAAGCGCTCAGGAGGGAAATGCAAACGAATCAGTGCGCGACACGTACGAATAAGCGCTCAGGAGGGAAATGCACTCAAATATTTGAAACGGGTCGTTACGATCGGTACGAATTAATCGGATATTAAGTTCATGACTGTTGATATTATTTCGATAATAAGTACGACCGTTTCAAACGTTATTATCCAATTATTAAATTGGATTAATGTTGGGTTTTATGTGCCATGAATATGATTTTAAATCCTAATCTCCTATATAAATACATAGTAGGAGCAGTTGGTTAACAACAATGGAAAAAGAGTGAAAAGGTAGAAAGAAGAAACACAACACACGACAGAAAGCACAATTTCTTCTCAAAACTCTGCTCCTACTCCATTCTTGAAGCTGTGTTCTACCTGTGCTCTAGTTCGCCAGGTTCGTTCGTTTTGGTGCTCAAACGTCGAACCGTTGTATGTTTTATCCTGGAAAGCCTAGGCCACAACGCTCCTAGCACTTTTTGGGAGGTGACAAATAAGATTTTAAGGAAAAAGGCACTTCGCCTAACTCGTACTTACCATCTTTCTTCCTCTCATTCTTTCTTGTTTTGGATTATGCTCTAATCAAAAATCCTTTCTGTAATTTTGCATTTCCTCATTTTACGTAAAATATCAGAAACAGTTGGCTGACTTAGAATACTGATTGATTCAGTTAAGCGCCTACTTAGTAATGATAGATCATGAAGAGAACATCAGAGAAATAAAAACAAACGTACAGAACGAACACTCACATTGTTTACCTAGTTCGATACGGTGTGTATCTACGTCTGGGGGACGATCACATAGGCGTCCAATCCACTAAATCATAATCCAATGTACAAAGGTAGATATACAATAATCTTACCCAAGTGCCCCACACAAGGTACAAACCCAGTCTACACAGGTTTAGTGGATTGTTGAAGATGGAGAGCCATGCATACAGAAGTCCAATGAAATCCCTTCACTTGGAGAGCCCACTCTGATGCAGTCCACTTTAGTGACGCTCTATAAGGTTGTTCCCACAACAGTGTGATCTTAGTGTCCTTTCGTTTAAGCAGCAGTAACTCTTCTCAAGTTCATCATTTTAATCACCGTGAACATGTTGTATTGAGAAGGTGCATGACAATCAAGGATCTAGTCTCATAAAGCTGATATGGAGTGTTTCTTCTTCTTATTCGGCGTAACACTAGTTCCCTTCAAGAACTGGTACTTATAGATCCTTCAATAAACACTCTCCATAGATATCTTTGATTGTAGAAGGTAGGACTATAAAAGAGGAATGTAATCTTAGCAGATTAGGTCCATTACCTTCTTTGAAGATACGCTGATCGTCTTTTCATACTGGGCTGATAATACCGCGTGAGCCTCTTAAGGAAACAGCTTCCCTAAGTCAGATCTTTAGTGTCAGTTCTTCTGTTGTTGCTTCTGATTGATCAGATATCTGTAGAACCAACCGGACAAACTCTAAACCTATCTTAGTATGCCATAATAATATTGCCAATTATAATATGGGGTTTTTTGAACATAAAAACACTAACACTTTCTACTTTCTTGTTGGATGCTTTCTTCCTCTCCTTCTTTCTTGTTTTGGATTATGCTCTAAGCAAAAATCCTTTCTACTTTCTTGTTGGATTGGAATTATAATTTGAGGGTTGTAAGTTCTAATTTTTAGTTGATATATATTGATATATCTTTTTCGTAGATATATATGTATATATAACCTTTGGGTCGGTTTTATATATATTTGTGTGTGTGTGTGTGTGTGTGTGTGTGT